>NC_054876.1:49204166-49371666 GCF_018320785.1 Cheilinus undulatus | reverse complement strand
CTGAGGTAGGCCGCTGTGTTCTGGTATAATGACAATGATCCGTAGGAGAGTCGTGTCAGAGTCATCACCGTGACTCTACACAGAGTCACTCTGACGATCACTCAACAGTCATAGAGTCACTCTGACGACCACTCAACAGTCACAGAGTCACTCTGACGACCACTCAACAGTCACAGAGTCACTCTGACGACCACTCAACAGTCACAGAGTCACTCTGACGACCACTCAACAGTCATAGAGTCACTCTGACGACCACTCAACAGTCACAGAGTCACTCTGACGACCACTCAACAGTCACAGAGTCACTCTGATGACTGTTTAACAGTCACAGAGTCACTCTGATGACCACTTAACAGTCACAGAGTCACTCTGATGACCACTCAACAGTCACAGAGTCACTCTGATGACCACTCAACAGTCACGGAGTCACTCTGATGACTGTTTAACAGTCACAGAGTCACTCTGATGTCCACTCAACAGTCACAGAGTCACTCTGATGTCCACTCAACAGTCACAGAGTCACTCTGACGACTGTTTAACAGTCACAGAGTCACTCTGACGACCGCTCAACAGTCACAGAGTTTTATAGTAAATTTGTGCACTGGGCTTTATGAGTCCTATGTCCTACGCATTTCAGGTGTTCAGGGAGACCTCAGTTCACTTGTTCTGTTCCTCTTTAGAGTCTGACTGCTGTGTTCACAGATGTTCAAATAAATTAACCATTTCAGTTTAAGAGAAGCAGACAATCTCGGAGTGGAAACACCCTCAGAGTTGACCAAATCAAGTCATAAGACCTCCACTTTTGGTCCTTATTATATATGAAAGTTTTCCATCATGTAGAATTATATTTCAACAGAAAAGCAAAAAAAAAGAGCTAGTCCACAACTTGACAAAGAAACAACGATTTTTTTTATAGCTTCCAAGATATTCAATAAGTAAAGTTTACACAAAATAAGCTAAAATATAGGGCAACATCAGTATGGACCATTTCAAATTTTCTCTGATTGCTTTTACAGTTCCCTAAAGAAAATGTATCCCTGGAGTGAAATCTCTGTAATTTTAATACCTTTATACAAATTTAGAGAGTGAATTTAACTGTGGTCAGTATTTTTACAGCCAATGGATTTTGAAAAAACAAAAGAAAAACCAAAAACATGAAACAAACTGTTTCCCAACGAGTGTCCAAAAATAGAAATAAAATGTTTTCTGTTTCTCATTTTCCTCAAGGAATAAAGAACACTGTTCTTCATCTTGTTGTTTTTTTTTATAAGGTAAAAAAAAAGGAAAATCAAAGAATGGAACACCAGTGATGTAACATTCTTTTTTCACACCTCTGCAACAGTTCAAAGATTTGGGATAAACAGAATGTTACAGTCAGCATAAATCCACGTATCATTCTTTCAGGTGTTATTCAATTAAGAATCCAAAAACAATACATGAAAAAATGGGTCGTTTTCCATTTTATCCTATTGAAATGAAAAGAATTAAATCAAAACATGTCGTTTTTTCAATAATTCAATTTCCCATTTGTTAATACAGATCAATTAAAGAAAGTTTGAATACAGGCCAGGGGAATAATCCGTGTATCATTCATTCATTTCATATTTGATTAGTAATTGAATAACAAATAAATGAAAATAAAGACTAGTTTTTAATTTTATTTGTTATCAAAACCAAATCAAATAATGAAAGTTTTTCCTCATTTTTGTTTCTGAAATTAAATCAAATAAAGAAATTACAATTTGACTTTTAGATTTGGGATATTTATGTTTGAATCCAAGAATGGAATGGGAAAAAACAGCCACAAGCAGCCAGTTTGATTCTATCCACCTTATTCCTAGACCCCATGATTTTTTGTGTTAAATATGGGCGCAACATGGGACTTTGCATTGAATACGAGATGTGAAACACGATTATTAGAGCAATTTGGACATTAAAATATGTAACGCTTGACTGCTTCACCTCAATCAGGACAATATTATTATTACAAAGTGACAACATGAAGCTAGATAGCATAGCGAACTTTATTAGCTTCATTGGTACAGAAAGAGACAATCACATTTTGTTAAATGAGTTTGGACACCACCTTCAGGTAACATTTCTAGTTTGTGGGGTTGCTGAAATCCTTATTCCACCAACTAATCCCTCTTAAAATATGGGAATTATATTAAATAAAATTATCCATGACTGAAGTTGTCAAGAGGGTCTGGCTGCAGCCCTCAAGCAAACCTCTACGCTGGGGCGAAACCTCTACGCTGGGGCGTGACATTATTGCCCAAGCCTACACTTGGGCGTGCAGCGTGTTAGCTGTTGTTAGCATGACTACAACGCTGTGCTTATGACACATTAGCATAGCCCCGTATGGGGCTATATTTGGGCGTGCAGCAACACACCCCGACCCCTACGCTGGACCGTGTAGTAGCAATCACCAAACCATACGCTGGGGCAAAGCCCCAGCGTATGGTTTGGTGGGCGTATGGGTATGGGTCTACGCTATTAAACCCCGACTGGTTAGGTTTAGGCGTTTAAATCTGACTGGTTAGGTTTAGGCGTTTAAATCTGACTGGTTAGGTTTAGGCGTTTAAATCTGACTGGTTAGGTTTAGGCGTTTAAATCTGACTGGTTAGGTTTAGGCGTTTAAATCTGACTGGTTAGGTCTAGGGTCAGTCTGTCGGCAAGCAGATAGAGCTGAAATTTCGTCACGGGTAATATACGTCACGCCCCAGCGTAGAGGTTTCGCCCCAGCGTAGAGGTTTCGCCCCAGCGTAGAGGTTTCGCCCCAGCGTAGAGGTCTCCAACCGAACGCCCCAGCGTAGAGGTTTGCCCGAGGGCTGCAGCCAGATGTCTCTTGAAGTTGTCAGCTCTTCAGTTTGGTAAATGTCAAGTGTAGTGAGAATCTATCCAGAACAACTAAAGATGAAACCACAATCTAAGGCTGTTGATATCACACCCTCTAAGGAGGAAAGATAATGGTACAAGGGGGGAGAGATCCTGTCACCTTCCTAAACCTACACCTTCAGATTATCCTTCAGGAATGTCACTGAAGGGGGGGGGGGAATTCTTTTTCCCCCATGGCTGACAACTTATCAAGGAACCACGTTCGAAAAACAAGAGTTTCTCAGGCAGTAGGACTCTTAAACTGCCATTTTGATGAAAGACAGCTCCCAACAGAGATAAACACCTTAAAATCTGAATCTTTTGATTGGTCGACCAAATGGTGAATTCTCAGACTAAATCCTGTCTTCCTGAAAGCTGTGAGAAACTTTGCACTACGCCTCATAAATCTAACTAAGGACTCTGTCTTCCTACAGAGCCGTGGCAGAAAGCAGGCGCATATCGTAAATTCCCGGTGTTATCTCGACCACATGAAGCTGCAAGGATTGGAAGTATCAAAAAACTGTCTTAAATGTTATGTTTCTAACAGGACATGTTCATATTTGGTTGAGTCTGTTTACAAGGAACAGAATGACGTGTCATACTAATCTCTGACATCTTCCCTTACTGAATTATGGTTTTATGATCTAATTTAGTTGTATTTCTCCAAGTTGACGAACAGAGACTGAAAATCATCCCTGGATCAACATTGCCACCTTGTGGTCAAGTTTCGTCACACCCAAATGCAGAAACATTTTCTAATGTATAATTGTGCGTATAAACAATTAACTGTGTTTCTAATGTTTGTGTGATAGTTTATTGATAGTATTCTAGAGTTTTATAACCATGTTGTGTTATCTCTACATTATCCGATTAACTTGATGATCTGGTGGAGTGGATTTAATCAAACACTGGGAGGGCTTCAAAACCGAAACCCCTCCCTCTTGTATAAGAGTAACTTCAGAACTCACAAGAGTTCAGAGAGAGAGAGAGAGTGGAGAGAGAGTGGAGAGAGAGTGTAGAGTTCGGTGTGCAGTTCCAGCGGTCAGGTCTGGACAGTCCAAGAAGATGCTCACTGAGGAGAGCTCTGTTGAGTCTCCTTGGGCCTCCTAGGCCCATTCTTGATCCAAGCGTTGTGCCAAGTCTGATAAACAATCAGACTTAGAATTTTTCTTATCCAGTACAAGATTTTTCCTAACCTTTCTTATAGCTTCGTGCTAGATTTTTGTAACGCAGAGTTTTTGTTTTTCCTTTTTATCACACAGTCGACTTCACTGTGAGCCAGCAGTCACGTGGTGTCGATGCGTTTGAGTTTATCTGATTTTTTAATTGGACGATCAAGAGCTGTTTTTGGAACGAGAGACAATCCTTCCCAGAGTCCGTGGACAAGAGTCTGTACAGCCGTCCCTACAGTCTGAGCGACCCATCGGCGCCGCAGCGGCCCAGCTTGAACCCATCCGGGTCGGACCAGAGTTGGCACGCGGTAGCTTCAGGCGTTCAGAACTTGCCAGGCGCCTTCTTCCGGGCCCCTCCAGACGGGTCCTCTCCTCCTTGCCTCCATCGAACGGCTGGTATGATCCACCTCATCTCTCTGGTGCTGATGTCTCCAAAGTTCCAATAAATGAGTTCAGATCTATTTTTCTTCCAAATTCACGCTCCAAATTCTTAACGTTGGTTAAAATTTTTCCGTTAGGATTATTAAAATAATCCACTCTCACCAACTAAGTTAGCATCCTTTCTCTTTACCACATTTAGTCATGTTCTGTTTATTCATTTACATTATCTATTCATATAACCTGGGATTTATGTCTGTTATTTTGTGATTTTATAATAAATCTTCAAAAGACAGTCGTAGTTCGGGAATTCATTCTATTAAGCAGAGAAATAGAGTCAATGTTATGAGAATTCATTGCTTTAGAAATGAGATTGATTTAAGTTAATGTTCTTGTTAATTAATTAAAGGTTTTGATTAATTAATAATTGCAATATTTTATTGGTTATTAAATAACCAATCCGCGTGAGCGGTGGTGCCCTATTCTTTATGAGGTTTACTTGATAATATTAATTTATTATCAACACATTTTCACTACATCAAGTTTTGAATTAATGATGAATTAATATTGAAAGAATTACATCCCAAATGCATTTAAACAGTGACCAGCATGTTTAAAACACTGTTGTTAAAGACATATATTTAATGTAATGAGTACCACAACTGAAGCAACAGGTACTGAATATTACAGAAAATACTATTTAAAGATTCAGCTCATTTAACTTTACTGAGTTAACAAAAATGAAGCAGTATTTATTGCAGCAAATATTTATTTCAGAACAACCACTGTTGATGCTAAATCACTTTATTAATCCCTTAGAAGATTCGTGTTTTGCTATTATTGCTACTGTACGGGAAGTTCTAACCACATTTATAGCATTAGACCCCCCAGGAATAATGTAGTATCCCCCTTATTTACTTACTTACAGCTTACTAAACAAACAATGTGAACATGTGATCACAAAAATATATCAGTATTTACAAATTCGCGGTGAATTTCTATCAAACAACTGTCGTTCCTGGTTAGCATCCATGGTTAGCTGCTGTATTAAATTACATGTTATTATGTAATTCCGCCTTAGCACCGGAAGTTTCGGACATATTCAGATTTATAGTAGCAGCCCCGGGAATAAGGTGGATAGTTCATTTCAGGGCAGGTGTTGTGTTCAGAAGAGCATCCCGAGAATCCCGTGCCCACCAGGATACTTTACTGAGCACAACACCTGCACCTGGTTACACAAATGAACATGGCTGTTTTTTTCATATTTCATTCTTTGATCCCAGCATAAATAGCAAAAGTAAAAAACAATCATTTCTTCTTTATTTGATTTCGTTTTGGAAATGAAAACGAGAAAATGAGCTATTTTTTCATTGTTTGATTTGGTGTCAGAAACATAAATGAAAAATGAGCCATTTGTTATTCATCTGTTATTCAGTTATCAATCAAACATTTACTGAGCCAATAACACACGGATCTGCGTGTTTCTCCATGTTTTATTTTCTTATTTTTAAACTGTCGAGGAGAAACAGCTTGTTTCCTGATTTTGGATTTCTCATTGACATTAAACATCCATTGGCCCTAAAATACACTGTCTTTAGCAGTACTTAGCTTCTGTATAATGCTGTAATGATTTTAAATATCGTTAAGGTCTATTATTTGGGCTGAGTATTAACCAACTATAACTGACATATCTATTCTGATTGGCCTCATTTCCCACAAAAACAGACAAACAGGACGCTGACATTAAACCGACACTGACTTTGCTCTGCTTTGCTCAGACGTTTAGTGTACCTGAGAGGTGATCCTTTGGGCGTGGCCACTCCGTAGCCTTTAGAGTCCAGGTTTCCGCCCACTTTCATGGTGTCGCAGGGCTTCCTCTGCTCGATGTACTCGTTCATAGACGACTCCAGCAGGTAGGCGTACTTCCCCTTTGACTTCCTGACTCTACTCACGCCGTCTGTGGTGCTTTTGACGAACACTGAGGGGTCTGCGCTCCGCATGTAGGACCACATCTTCTCGAAAACAGCGATCTTTGACCGCTGAGATAACAGTGGATGATAGAGACATCACAGTCATGTTCAGGATCATAGAACTACTGCTAACTCAAACCACCCATGCTTTAAACTGGAAACAGAGGAAGCTAAGATTCCCCCAGAACGTCGAGCATATTTCAACTCTCTTTTTAGCAAAGACAGAATGTCATCACTTTAGGTTAATATCCACTTCTGCTTTTTTATTGGTTGACAGAGACTGTAAAGTATCCTCACCCTGAAGAACTCTTTGGTAGAACCTCCATCCAAGGTACCATAGGCGATCTCCGTCTGCTTGGCGAGGTCCTCGGCGCTCTCTATGGGCGACACCATCCTCTCCACGGTGAGGAAAGCTGCCAGGTTGGCTGTATAGGAGGAGATGATGATGAGGGTGAAAAACCACCAAACTCCTCCAACGATTCGTCCTGAGAGAGACCTAGAGAGAACGAGGAGAAGAGCGATGAAGCTCAATCCGTCAAACAGTTTAGTAACGGCCCCACGTCATGGTTGGAGAAATTCAAGATGAATAACAAAGTAACTGACATCTATCAGTCTGAAAGGGTTACAAAGACATTTATAAGCCTTTGGGACTGCAGCCAACCATGGTGAGAACCATTGTCCACAAGTAGGGAAAACTATGAACAGTGGTGGCCAGCCTACCAACATGACTCCAAGAGAACATGGCCGACTCATCCAGGAGGTCCCAGAAGAACCCAGAACCACATCTAAAGACCCTCAAAGGCATGGATGGAATGCTTAATAAGCTTAGATGTCATTTTCAAAGACAGAGGATGGAATGTTGGTGAAGCTGGAGATGTTGGGGTCATTTCCCCTCCATTTCCTCCAAGTAGTAGGCAATAGCTGGCAACTTTTGAAAAGTTGCTAACAAAGGACGGTCAACATGAGGGAAAGACTGTCGGTATAAAGAGGAGTGGTGAACCTTCCCAGGAGTGGACGGACAGTTCCAAGGCTTACAGACTTCAACCACGCTGAGAGCCTAGACCCCATGGTTCAGGACCTGGACCACTTTATTATTGGAACCATGAATTCTGCTCTCTAGCAAAAAAATCCTGAAGGAGAATATCCAACTATTACTTCATGACCTCAAGATCAAGAGCACTTGGGTTATGGAGCAGGACCATGATCCCAAACACACCAGCAAGTCCACCTCTGAATGGACTAAAAACTAAATGAAGGTTCTGGAGTGGTCTAGTCAAAGTCTGGACTTAGATCTGACTGAGATGCTGGGGCATGACCTTAAACAGACCGTTCATGCTGGAAAACCCTCCAGTGTGGCTGAATTCTGCAGAGAAGAATGGGACAATATTCCTCCACAGTGATGTGAAAGACTCACTGACAGTTATCACAAACGCTGGGCTGCAGCTGTTGCCACCAACAACAGTTGAACAACAACCAATTCAACTGTCTCATTACATTACAAACCTCTGGACTGAACTGGGCTCAAGGAAGGCACGACCCGGGGCGTCAGAAAAAACCCTGCAACAGCAGCCAAGGAGGGCAGGGGTCAACGAGAGTCAGTTTGAAACAAATCCTCCACAGAGGCCCAAATATTCACTAGTTAAACATCCTTAGTGGTTTCAGTTATTTTAAGGCTAAAATGTGCTTTTAGAGACAAGGCCATGTTTCTCAGAGCTAGCGTGCACTAATGATAGGTCCTAACAGTGAGGCTGGCCAATCCCCCGACAATAATGCATGTCCCTGTTATTTCCTACAGTAGGTGTGACAGATGAGGCTGAATAAAGAAGCAGGGATGGCCTCGCCTGCAGGGAGGCAGCAAACACTAACAAGCATCTATACCTCACATCAGCATCAAATACATCGACACATTCACACTCAGAGAGCGTTCAGCCCTGCAGGCACAACCAGCCGGTCTAAAGGTGACCCTGTGCAGCGCCCAAACACACACGCACACACACGGAGGATGGTCTACGATGAACAGTGAGTACAGAGAGGCAAACATGGACTCTAGCAGTGTCTGGATGAGACAAAACCTTCAAACAACAAGAGGAAGAACTGTAGACAAAGTATAGGCACTGAAACGTCTTTTATTCTTAATTTACATTTGGGCTCAAAGGCAACAAAAATCTGCCATGGCTGTCCAGGTTTAACCTTATCCAGATTCCAATGTTATCAGGATGATCAGTCTCTCAAAGAAAAAGTGAAGATAATGAGCACTGATCATCAACTGGCGGCCCGAGGGCCAAATCAGGCCCCCCAAAGCTTCCTGTCTGGCCCCCAAAAGATCATTAAATTCAGTAAAAGAGGAAAGAAGATGTTCTGGTTTTAGAAGTATCTTTTGGCTTCAAATGTCTGCAGCTGTTAAATCCATTCCATAAACAATGAGTGTTGAAATAGTTTAAGAATAATCTGATTTTGATCTGTTTTTACAGAAATTCACTCATCAGCCATTATTAGTAAATATCTTTTTAAAAATGGGTTAAGACTGGCAGAAATGTTGCAAAAATGGCCAGAGTAAGTGATGAAAGGGGTTAGAGAGTATTAAAATAGGTTATGGAGTGGCACAAAGGAGCAAAAATGTGCAGAAAAAGAGGTTAAAATGTGGCAAAAAATTGGTAAAAGAGGAAACAAGGGGTAAAAAGCATAAAAGATGGGTTGTTCGTTGCAAAAATGGTGCAAAAAAAGTAATGAAAAAGGGGTTAAAAAGAGGCAAAAATGGATACAAGAGTGGCACAAAGGGGATAAAACGTGCAGGAAAAGTGGTTTAAACAGGGCTAGAGAATGGAAAAAATTGTTTTAAAGAGGCAAAAAGTATCAAAAATGGGTTAAAAGTGGCAAAAGTATCCTGGCAAAATAGTGAAAAGGGGTTAAAGAGTGGCACACAGGAACAGTAATTGACAGGAAAGTTGCAGAAATTGGTTCAAGAGTGGCAAAATGGGCGAAAAGTGGCAAAAATGATTCAAAACAGGTCCATTTGTGTCCTGCTGCATTATAGATAATATGGAGAGATCGTACTGGCAGTGCCTAAAAATGTCCTGCATTTTGAAAAGAAATACAAATACCAATACAATTATATATAAATCAGACCAAAATATTTATTTAAATTTTGTTTATTTGAAAGTCCGGTCTCCAGAGTCTGTGTCCAGACTAAATCTGGCCCTTGTGAAAATGTAGTTGATGACCCCTGATATAGAGTCAGGAGGAAAGATGGCCAGAGGTTCACCAATCTGTGAAAAACTGAGTCTAAAAATGTGGAACAATTTCAGAAAAAGGTTCTTAAACGTAAAATACCTCAGACTTTGAATCTCCCTCCACCTACAGTCCATAATCTCATCAACAGATTCAGAGAATCTGGAGAAATCTCTGTGTGCAGGGGACAAGGCCGAAGGGGCCACTTCATTAAAAACAGGCATGATTCTGTACTGAAATCCCTGCATGGGCTCAGGAACATTCCAGAAATCATCGTCTGTCAACACAGTTGGCCGTGCCATCCACCAATGACAGTTAAAGCTGGATGATGGAGAGAAGAAGCCATATGTGAACAGGATCCAGAAACAGTGTGGCCCATCTTCTCTGGACCAAAGCTCATTTAACATGGACTGAGGAAACATGGAAAACTGTTCTGTGGTCAGAGGAAACATGGAAAACTGTTCTGTGGTCAGAGGAAACCTGTGGACTGTGGACTAAAGAGGAGAGGGAGCATCCAGCTTGTTCTCCTGGCTCAGGTCTAAAGCCTGCATCTCTGATGGTATGGGGTTGCATTAGTGCCTATGGCGTGGGCAGCTCTAACATCTGGAAAGAAACTATCAATGCTGGAAAGTAGAGAGAGCTTTAAGAGCAACATATGCTCCCATCCAGACGATGGATGGATAAACCACATCCTACATCCATCACAACAGCATGGCTTCACAATAGTGGAGTCTGTACAGTGAGCCAGCTTTTTCGAGGTGAGGTTGTACAAAGCTGCTCCACACATGCAGAGGGCTGCTGGGCCCTTTATCATGCAGCTTTAATTGTTGTTGTTGTCTTCTGATGATGTTGCCTGTAGATGTTTTGTTTCTCTGGAGCTAAAATGTGACTGTTTCAGAGTGATGCATGAAAACCGTCTGTCTTAATGATAACAAACAAATATTCAATAATTCACAGGAAACACAGTGAATCACCTGCATGTTGAACAGACAGTATATAATGTATAAGGAGACATTGTTTTAATGAGAAAACCACATCAGGACACACTCCTGCATATATATATATATATATAAATATAAATATATATATACACACTGATAAAATAACACAGCAACACTCAGAGTTCAACAAATCCAGGATAGAAAGAGCCTGAGGCGTTCACACAGCAGTAACATACAGCTAACCCGGCAGCACGCCACACACCATTCTACCAGGTCCATGTTCATGTGTGATGATACGTCTGCATTAATAAGAGCTGTATATATGTGAGGGTATGGCTGAGGATGCATGAGGATGTATGCATGTACCTCAGTCTGTGTTCTCTGCAGAACAGTTCAAGCTCTGGAGGGTTTATTCTGTAGTTATAGGAGAGAATAATGTCACTGTTCAGGTGTTTCTGCAGGTAGACCACAGAAGAAGAGGAGACGTGGGAAACACTAAGGCTTACTTTGTGTTCGTTTATAAAGTTTAAAATCAGTAATAGTTAAAGTCATGAAGAAATGAAGGAATATGTCACATGTGTAAATCTGCCTAGATCAGACCGTCCTCACAGACTGAGTGGGCGTGCAAGAAGGAGACTAGTGAGAGAGGACACCAAGACACCTATGACTACTCTGAAGGAGCTCCAAGCTTCAGCAGCTGAGATGGAGAGAGTCTGCAGACAACAACTGTTGGCCGGGTTCTTCACCAGTCAGAGCTTTATGGGAGAGTGGCAAAGAGAAAGACACTGTTGAAGAAAACTCAGATTCAATCTGGACTAGAGTTCACCAGAAGGACTGTGGGAGACTCCATGGTCAAGAGGAAGAAAGTTCTTTGGTCTGATGAGACCAGAATGGAGCTTTGAGACCATCAGACAAGACGCCAAACACTGACATCACCACAAACACACCATCCCCACTGTGGAGCATGCTGGTGGCAGCATCATGCTGTGGAGATGCTTCTCAGCATTCAGCCCTGGAAGGCTTGTAAGGTAGAGGGTAAAATGAATCCTGGAGGACAATCTTCTCCAGTCTGACAGAGAACTACGGCTCAGTGAAGATTTATTTTCCAGTCAGACAATGAGCCGAAGCATCCAGAGAAAGCTACACAGAAATGGTTTAAAGACAACAAGGAGGATGTTCTGGAGGGGCCGAGTCAAAGCTCAGACCTCGATCTAATAGAGGATTAGTGTCTGGACTTGTAAAGGTCTGTTCTCTCCTGATCCCTGATCAACCTGACAGAGATTGAGCAGTTTAGCAAAGAAGAATTGAGTAAAATTCCAGAGTCCAGATGTTTGAGCCTGATTGAGGCCTCCAGGTCTTTAGATGTGGTTCTGGGTTCTTCTGGGACCTCCTGGATGAGTAGTTCATCTGCTCTTGGGATTCACCACTGTTCCCAGTTGTCTCCATTTGTGGATAATGGCTCTCATTTCTTTGTAACCCTTTCAGACTGATGGATGTCAGTGACTTTGTTTCTCATCTGTTCTTGAATTTCTTTCTTAAATGCTTAAATGTTACGTGTGACTTCCATGGTAGAAACATGGAGCGTTCTCAGGTGTGTCGGAACACCGGTCTTACCTCGGTGAGATGTCACAGCCCTGCTGCATGAAGGCCCCGAGAGAGAACCACAGAGAGTTAAAGATCCCAAAGTCATTGGTGTACTCTGGAGTCTCCTTTTCTTTCTGTTGGTTCTGGTTCTGGTTCTGAGCCTGAGAGTACCCTGAGAAACCGAAAACACACATCGCTATTTTCTTTGTTTCACAGGTTAAAGAAGAGAAAGAAGGACACCTGAGAGATACCTGGAGAGTGGGTGCGCTCAGAAGATGAAGTGGGCAGAGCTCGCCGAGAGGAAGATGAAGGCAGAGTTTCATCCTCATCGTCGGACTCTTCTCCCTTCCACTCATATGGACTGAAACGGCTCACCTATGACACACGGAGACGATCAGCTTTGTGAATGTTTAAATACCACAGCGCAGTATTATCAGATCCTAACCCCTAACCTTAACCCTAACCCTATTTATGGGGCTGATTCTGATTATTAGTAGTTCAGAGGACTGATAACCGCTATTTGGAACCAGTTTACAGCAAAAATTAAATGTTTTTGTATTAATTTTGAATTCTAACAGGTACAGTGAAGTACAACAGCAGAAAAGATGAGATCTCGTCTCTGAACACAGCACAACTTCTACATCTCTTATCTGGATGGAAGCGTCTGTGATTTCAAAAATAATTTAATCTTTCCCTTCATCTGACCACAGAACAGTTTTCCATGTTTCCTCAGTCTCCAGATTCTCTGAATCTTTTGATGATATTATGGACTGTAGACGGTGGGAGATCAAAGCTGTCAGTTTTACGTTAAGGAACATTTTTGGAAATTCTTTCACATTTTTTAGACTCAGATTTTCACAGAATGGTGAACCTCTGCTCATCCTTACTTCTGGGAGACTCTGCCTCTCTAAAATGTTCCTTTTATACCCAGTCATGTCACTGACATGTTAATAATTAACCTAAGTAGTTGCAAAATGCTCCTCCAGCTGTTTTTCATTTGTACTACTTCTTTCTCCAGACTTTCCTTGCTCCATCCCAACTTTTTTGAGATACCATCAAATTCAAAATGAGCTAATGTTTTTCATGAAATGTTAAAATGTCTCAGTTCAACATCTGGTGTGATGTTTCTGTTCTATTAGGAATCAAATATGGGTTTATGAGATTTGACAATCACTGACTTCTGTTTTTATTTCCACAGGATATACACAGGAAATATACTGTACATGAACACAGATTTATAAATTTATATTATCTTTGTTTATTTCACAAAGATGCAACTTAGACGACATTAAAACGCTGTATAATGGTCTTTTATTAGATAATGGTGGACATGTGAATTAACAGTTGCATTTATCGTTGTTTATTCTCTACTCCTCTAAGCAGTAGAGACGCAACTGGTCGACTACAACTCCCACAATGCTTTGCATATCAACAAATATGGCTGCCCACTGAAGAATGTCAAAATACATGATCGAAAATGGATTAAAAAGACACTTATTATCGGATGTAACGCTGTGGATTTAATCCCCTGAAAAGGCACCAATGTTCCAGGGCTCACTAGAAAATGTTCTGTAAGAGCTACGAATGCTTGGAAGACATGATTAGAAAGGCACAACAGAGAGCTTTCATGGATCCGTGCCATGTGAGCTCTAAGGGTTAATTTATCGGCTACATATTGGCTGATGTTGGTTAATCTGTGATACGATATAATCAGCCTGATTAATCAGCCCGCCGATCAATCAGTCGGGCTCTAATCCAAACAGAGAGTGAGTTACTCAGAAGGCCTCTGTTGTTGTCACATATGGACGCTGGCTGGAACCGTACTGAGCATGTGCAAAGTCTCATACTAGCAGTTTTCACTGTGATTGTTTTTTAGGATCACTGACCAGAAAGAGCACGACGCTGACTCCGATGTAGGCGAACACGATGCACATCCAGATCTCGTAGGCCAGCGGGTCGAGGAAGGAGAAGACTCCCGGTTTAGACTTTGTAGGTTTCTTGATCATGATGGAGATTCCCAGAGACATGAAGGGTTTGGTGAAGTCGATGACCTGCTCTCGGACCAGGGTAATGGTCAGCGGGGCCACCGCCACGTCTGCTTTCTGCAGACAGAGGTTAAAGATGTACGGTCATGTAAGTTTCATTCATTTTAACAATGACAAAAACATTTAAAGCAGGGGTCATCAAGTACATCTGCACAAGGACTGGATTTAGTCTCAACAGAAACTCTGGGGACTTTTTAAATACACAAAAATGAAAGAAATGTAAATATTACTTTAGACATTACCAGTGAGATCTATCCCTATTATCTATAACGCAGCAGGCCACAAGGAGAAAGGCCTGGCAACAGAATAGTCCGGACCCCTGAAAAGCCTCTAATGCTAATAATTACTGAAGACTTTTATTTTGAAGAGCAACATCAGGAAATGGAGTCTAACAACACAGGCGTCTCATAAACAGGAGTGAGACACAACTCCACAAAACTCAGAAAACCAAACTATTGAACCAACCAATAGGAAACAGGTGGAGGATGGACCAATCAGGTTAGCTCTGCCCGTTGTTGCTACACTGTTCTCCGGGAGACATTGGATCTCACTAAGGCCCCGTTTACACAACGTTTTCGAGCGAAAACGCAAAAGTTTTGTAGCGTTTTGGCTGTCCGTTTACACGGCAACGGCGTTTTGGTGCCTGAAAACTGAACTTTTTGGAAACAGGCTCCAGAGTGGAAGTTCTTCAAAATGCCCCCTTCCCCATCTAAACAGGGAAACCAGCACTTTCTGAAAACAGACACGTGCACTGCGACTGCAGTAAATATCCACAAGCGAGTAGGCTTATAACGCATGCGCAGATGGGAAGCCCAAAACGAAACAAAGATGGCCGACACCAGTGTACTGTTCATGCTCCTCACTCTTTTGAATTTAACTGTACTTCTCCAACAAAGTGTTGATTTTAATCCCCATCACTCCGATCAGCGGAGACGTATTTTGTGCCTGCACCAGATTCTGGTTTGACCCATACGCCGTTGAAGGGCAGCCCAAAGGCGATACTGGACAAGACGGGGGATATCGCTGCACTCCTACTTATGTTCAGAGGAAGGAAGTGTCTGTGCGCATGCACTTACTTTGGTTCATTGCAAAATCACACCACCATCTACTGGCCTGGCATTGTAATGTAAATTTGGTTTACTTGCCTCAACAGCCCCCACTGTTCTCTTTCTATGAAGCCTATCCTCTCACAGACATGGGGAACGATAGGGCTAAGAAGACCTTACTGCATATGTAAATACAAAGCAACAAAGGGTGGCCGGGCTAGTTTCCTGACAAGGTGTGAAACCTGGAGTCCATGACTGAATCAAACGGTCCTTTTGTCTGATGTCCAGACCGCCTGGAAACAAAGCCCAGTCTTGGTGAAGGTCTCAGCAGACAGACGGGGCAGGAAGTTTATTTTAGGGGTGTTTCCTTCTAAAATGTTTTAAGCCTACCCAGGTTCGGGCTCTCTCTTTCCCTCTTGGACTCTATCGTCGTGCACCCCCCCGTCTTTTGATGTTTTCTGTATGTGTTGATTGACCTTGCAAGAATAAACGTTTTCATCAGCCGGCAGACAGTCTAATGTTTCTTTTGTTCACCAGCAATAAAGAAAAATTGCAACAACAGCGTGTATACTACATCGTTTTTGGTGTTTCCTGCGGTCTCATGTGAATGGAGATCGTTTTGAAAACGTTGCCATCTGAACGTGGAACTTTTAGGGAGTGAAAACGCCAAACGAAGCAAAACGTTGTCGTGTAAATGGGGCCTGAGACAGTCCCAACATTATGTCCCACACACTCATCATCTCAGTGAGCTCTGTACCTCCATCTCAGTCCCTCCTACTGGCTTCATTTTGGCTTTTAAAAGTAGACAGATTATCCAGCTATTAATGCTGGACTGACTGACCTATCATTTACAGACTTTAATAATTACTGTGAAAGTTGTAATTCTTAGTTCTCAGACAAAAAAAGCATCTCAAAACTATTTAGTGGCCCTAGTCCTGTCTGCCACACACTCAGCAGAGCCAAAGCAGTGATCTCTCCAAGGATAAGTCTGACTGAATGAAATCTCTCTCACCCCGTACACCAGCTCTCCCACCATCCCGTTCCACATCTTCGTCTCAAAATCCCGGGCGCCATACTTCCCGTCACCGACCAGCTCGAGTCGGTAGGAGAAGCCGACGTGTTTGGCGATCTCTGAGGCCAGCTCGGCGCAGTAACCTTCGTACTTGTCGTTCCCCACAAACTGTTCATGGTTCTTCTTCAGCATCATGTAGGGCGCTTCCTGCACACACAGATGGTGTTTACCGCCAGACGTCAGCGCGGAAAAGGACAGAACTGTCACTCACTCTGTGGTTAGTGTGTAGAATTAAAAGACAGGCAGATATGTGCAGAACAGATCCATGTGTTCCCAGTCTTACCAGTATGGTGGTGACGACGTACGTTCTGTTCTGCAGACCGTAGAACTCCTCGACCAGCGGCCGGTACACCGCCGTGTTCACGTAGCCTCTCCTCTCGTTCCAGTATCCGATCTAAACAGAGAAGATGAAGATCAGTAACTGGTCCTTTAGATCAGTGGTTCTCAACCTTGGGGTCTGGACCCCATTGGAAGTCGTGAGACAATGAGAGGGCGTCACCAGATGTCTTAAAAAAGAAAAAAGAATATTTTTTCAATTACACTGTTGGAACTTTACACTAATTTTTCTCATATTTTAACCCTTTTTTCATCACTTTTAACACCAATTTTGCAAATGTGAGCAAATTCAATTCAAAAACTCAATTTTGTCCGTCGTAAACCCTTTCCATCACTTTTTTCTGCCATTTCTTAACCAAAATTTGCCACTTTCTACCTATTGTTGCCTCTGTTGACCCATTATTGCCTCTATCAACCACTTTTTGCACCCCTTTTTGCCAGTTCTATCCACAGTTGACCCATTTTTGCCAGTTTCTATCCATTTTTCATCCCATTCCACCTCATTTCCACCACTTTTTTTTGCAATTAAAAGCCATTTCAGCCACTTTTTAATCCCCCTTTACCACTTTTTTTGCCCATTTTTGCCACTTAAAACCCATTTTTTTGGTTATTTTTTGCCACTTTTAACCCATTTATGCTCTTTAAAAATCCAATTTAACCAATTTTTACAATTTTTAACCCATTTTAATTCTGTTTTTAACAAAAGTTTTTTTTTCATCTAAAGAAGGCTAAATGAATAAATAAAGATATTTGTTTCGTTGATAAGAGTGGTTATAATTCAGGTCAAATATCAAATATGGATATCACAGCTTAACTTCACAATAGGCCGTGGTTTTGCTGACCTCCATGGTCCCCCCAGTTTGGCTGGGTCCCAGAAACCTCCCCCTTTCCCCCCTTATGGACGGCCTTGTCTGCACATGACTATTTTTGAATGTTTCTGCCTGTTCAACCACCTTCAGGTCCAGCGGGGGTCCCCGGTCTCTGGCACCTTTATTTTTGGGGTCGTGGTCTGAAAAGGTTGAGAACCACTGCTTTAGATGAAGATGAAGCTTTATTCACTGAACAACATTCAACTGTTCTCTTTGAATGAAGGATTAAGACCTAATGAGGGAGAAAAGCTGTTAAAAAGAGGCACACCTAGCCTGGTCTGTTGCTGTTATCTAAGACTCTCATTAGCAGGGGCGTAGCTGTTTGGGGAATAATAAGATGAAGGGGAATTTCAACTTTAACAGGGTGTAGGTACAGGGCCACCCATAGGGGGGGGGGGGGTAAAGGGGCCCATCGAGGTCAGGAAAAAGCAAGGTCTAATGTAAAGTTGTGATAACCACGTTTTATTTTTTTTACCTGAATAAAAACCACCATTTATGAGACCAACAAATATCTTTTTTTTTATTTATGCCATAGTATAAAACCCAACAAAAGCAAAGCCACTTTTCTTAAAACTCAACTAAATGGGTTAAAAGTGGCAAAATTGCACAGATAATGTGGGGATAAAGGATTTAAAAAAGGGTAAAAGGGTTAGATAAAGGCAAAAATAGGTGGATAGTGGCAACATGGGTTAAGACTTGCGAAAATGGGAAAACATTTGTGGTGATATAAAATTAAAAAGTGGTAGAGGTGGGTCATAAGAGGCAAAAATGGGTTGACAGAAGCAAAAAATGGCAGTGGCACAAATTGGCTGAAAATGGCACAAAAAGCCAGAGAAAATTAGGGAAAATGGGTTAACAATGGTCAATAGAGGCAACAATAGGCAAAAAATGGCAAAAATTGGCAATAAAATGGCAGAAAAGGTGATTAAAGAGGGTTACAAGTGACAAAAAATTGATTTAAAGTGGCAGAAAAGGTGGTAAAATAAGATTAAGTGTTCTCAAAAATGTGTTTAAAGTGCCAAAACATATTTAAAGTGGCAAAAATGGCAAAAAAGTGTACAAAATTGATGAAAGTAGCACTAAGACTAGCATCGATGCTACTGATCCAACACACACGTATTGGTACTATTGATTAATCCCAATTGGGGATGATCCATTCTCTGGGTTGGTCAGGGGCCCAGCAGAATCTGTGGGCCGGCCGGGATAGGTATTAAAAGTGTCTTATATGTCAGATTTTACAGTAGTCAGTCCATCTAATGGTGTGCCCCAGTTCCAAATCTCAGGAATTCCAAGATGGCAGTTGGATATGTCATCTCAAAGACCCCTGAACTTGGAGTTTCGACCCAGAAACTCAGAGCAACTTCAACACCCAGAGTTACCAACTCGTACTAAATAGAATGTGGTCTAGGGTCCCTACACACTTTTCACATCAAATGATCATAATAACAGAGAGATTGCCAGAAAACAGTGTTTCATCTCAAACTTGTGTCTCTGCTCTGGTACAGAGCCAGGCAGCTGTGCTCTGGCCATAGTCCACCATTAGGTCAGGGGTCAGGCTGTACGCTGGAGTGCTTGTCTGTTTCTAGCTTGAACCAGACGCAGCAGGAAGACATTTAACCTGCTGAAGATGTGTTTAATCCATATTTCACTCTAATTTAGTCCTGAATGATTAGAAGCAGACTGAGGCTTTGTCTCTCTCAAAGCAGCAACAGTTCAATCACTCATGTCTGTTAGCGGCGTGATGCATAATATCAGTAAAGTATCTGATGACACATTCTCTTCCTGCCAAGTCTGTCACAATAAAAGCCTCTAATATTAATCATTTTGAAGGCTTTTATTTTGAAGAGCAATATCAGGAAATGGAGTGTTTTCAGCAGCAATCTAACAGCACACACATTCCATAAACAGGAGTGAGACACAACTACACGTCACTCAGAAAATGGTCAAAAATCAAAGCCAACACTTTGGCATACACACATCTGACATAAGAAGTCAGATCTGTCCTGGTATCTTTGCTCTGTCAGCTTTTAGGTGTGATTATGGTTGGAGAACAGTCTAGAATGTAGCTGGCCTTACATGTGACTTCTTCTAGTGTTTTTGTTCCACTGGTGAACAGAGAAGGCAGCAAACTGCACTTTTAAAACTCGCCCTCTCCTCCTTGGTTTGCACATGTCATCTCCAAAACTCCAGAGCAAACATAACCGTGCTTCTTCTGAAGGAACACTCATTTAGTAAATCTGTGTTGTCTGATGGAGTTTTGAAAGAAAGCAGTGAGTGTGCAGGTTTTAAACCAAACAAACGCTGCAGCAGCTGATTCCTCTGATTATCTCAGCATCCATCAGAGGAGGGAGCTAATTACTGAAACGAGCTGATGTGGTGAAAACACGCCGACTCGGCACCAAACTTCAGTCAGAGTCAAACTAACTCAACAACGAGCAGCAGCACCTTCCTGGGCCCCTTATGGCTCAGCTCCATCACGGACAGGGTGTAGTTGGTCCGGTGTCCTCGCTCGTCAAACTGGACCCGGCCCGTCAGCCCCTCCAGACGCACCTGCACACGTTAAAACACTCACATTAACGGCCAAGATGATGCTTTGGAGGCACCTACCTCCATCAGCATCAGTACTGTACCTGCTGCAAAGCTCTCTTGTAATTTAGCACTGTACCAGCTTTAAATATTGGCCTTAAAAACCTGTAAATATCAGCCTGTATCAGCTGTAAATATAATTCTATATCAGCTGTTAATATCCGTCTATATCAGCTGTAAAATTCCACTTTATAAACTGTAAATATTGGTCTATATCAAAAATAGATATCAGTCTATATTAGCAAATTTTTGTCCTATATCAGCTTTAAATATTGTCATATATCTACTGTAAATGTCAGCCTATTTTAGCTGTAAATTTTGGCCCTTATCAGCTTTAAATATTGGCCTATATCAGCTGTAACTATCGGCCTATATCACCTAATTTTCAGCCTATATCAGCTGTGAATATTCTCATATATCTGCTGTAAATATCGACCTATATCATCTTTACATACCTGCTGCAGTGCTCTCTGTATGTCAATGCCCTGACCCCACGGAGCTGGAGGATTGGCCAGACACTCCCCCGCGTTGCCACGGCGAGAGATGTCAATCCGCTGCTTCCGCAGGTTCTGGAAAGCCGTTGCCATGACGGTGACGCCATCGTAGGTCAGAGCACCTGTATACTGAGGAGACCAGTGAGGCTGATCATGAGACTTTTCTCTTTTTTATTTTAAACAATTTAAAGACATGAAAAATAAAAACCACTGGTAGAGTTAATGCAGAAACTATGTTTTTATGCATCAGCTGTCCGGGTTTATTCTAATAGCAAATGTTTCATGTGTTTACCCTCAGCCTCCTGCGGGCCAGTTTGAGGTCTTTGCTGTCGAAGTCGAGCCAGTCCTGGTTGATCTTCTCCACCGCTGGATCAGACTGGTTCACCAGCTGGAAGCCCGTCACATTTGGCCCCAGCTTCTGAAACTCTGTCATGTTCAGGTCCATGAAGCCCTGAAACACGAACATGGAGGTGTAAAGATTCCCCGACAGCACAGACAGCTCCCATGTTTGCTCCAGGAACTCTCCGGACTCACCAGATTATTCAGGATGTAGTGGTAGTTCTTCAAGTTCCTCTTCTGAGCGGCGATCTGAGCGAGCAGAGAAGTCAGAATAAATGAGATGCTAATGACATTTTTCTGATGCTTCTAATGATGATAAAAAGCTTCCATTACGCTCCTCTCTGTGCTTTCAAACAGCTGCTAATTGGAGGCTTGATTCATCTGTGAGGAATTAATCGCCCATCTTCAGCATCAGGAAGAGATGGAGAGAAAGAGAGAGGGTCTGCTGGGAGGAGGAGGAGAAGGGGAGAAAAGAGAGGAAAGGAGGAGGAATGGATGCTGGAGAAGCAGCTGTAGAGAGGAAGAGGAGGAGGAAGAGGAGGAGGAAGCAGGTGTTGGCTCTGCTGTCCCTCTTAGGTCTGGCTCCTAATGAGCCTCAGTCAGCAACGTTCACTAACACAGCTGCTCTGATGAAGAGGAGGAAGCCCTCTTCATCGATCCCTCCATCACCTCATCGCTGCTCTCCTAACTTTTCCTTCTTTTCGCCCCATGATGAGGTGAACACCCATCATCTCAGGACTGAAGGACTCACTCATTAAACTAGAAAGTCTTCCAAATACGATATTCCTCAGCAGTCTTAGATCTGTGTCTTTCATCAGAGTGAGATCCAAATATTGCCAAATGAGCACTCTATCTCTTTGCTCTGGGATCAAATTCTTGGCCATCACTGCCAGTCAGCTCTCCTTCATTTCCTGTAGGAAAGAGGAGAAATTTGACTCCTCCTCAGATCCTCTGGTTTATAGTGCAGACACAGAGATAAGAAAAAGCACTAAACGTCTTTAACTGCTCTTAAAAACTCCACCAACACATGCAACACCTGACGGGACAGTTTACACCACAGATTTCAGAAAGCAGATGGAATCCTGACGATTCGGATTCTCCCAGCTCTGGTCGTGTTTCCCACTAAGGACATGATTTTACTGACCGACACTTTTAAGTCATCATCAGGATTTGTCTGAGCCTCAAGGGTCAGTGTATTTATAAAATAATTAAAATTAATAATTTAAAATAACTTTAACTGAACCAAGAAATTCAAAACCAAGAAACCAGCTGTTTATAAATTACTGTAAGAAAAGGAACAGGAACCCTAGCCTTCACTCTTTCAGACAAAAAAATTCCTAAAAAAAGTGATCAAAAAAATGAAAATAAATAAATAAATAAATAAAACAAATAAATAAATGAATGAATAAATAAATAAATGCTTAAATAAACAAATAAATGAAGAAATAAATTAAAAAATGGATAAATAGATAAATAAAAAATAAATAAATGAATTAATAAATAAATAAATAGACGAGAAAATGATTTTAAGATATAAATAAGAAAATGAATAAATAAATGAATAAAAAATAAATAAATAAACGAATAAATGGATAAATAAATAAAAAGGATGAATGAATGAATGAATAAATGAATGAATAAATAAATTCTGTTGCTGATTTGTACATTTTTGTTGTGTCAGAAAAATAACAAAAAAGGGACAATAGTTTAGTTTTCATTTTGATTGTTTTTATGTTATAATAAAAGGAATATAAAAAACAGAACACTGGGGATGTAACATTCTTTTTTTCCAAACCTGAGTTTGTGATGTCACAGTGTTCTATTCTTTCATTTTCATTTTTGTCCCTGAACATAAAAATAGTAGGATAAAAACGACAGTTTGCATTTTAATAATTTACTTTTGAAAAAAAAAAAAAGTTTGTTTTATTTCCTATTTTTGTCTCAGTTTAATCTGAACTCTTGAAAGGAGTTTCCTTGTTTTTAACTTATTTACTTTTATTTTATTCATTAAGCATTTTTAAAAACGGCGGTTTACACAGAGCTTTAACAGACAGAGCAGAGGATTATAACATTCTGTTTTCGATCATAAAATAGTTCTTAGAAAAAAGCCAACTGTCTTTTTTAAAAATATATTTTTAAACAGCTAATTTTATTTATTCTTTTGTGTTCATAATAAAAAAACAGATTGTAACATTGTTTTTTAATACAACACCTGCACAAAGTCACACACAAGGGAAGAAAAGAATGTTACACCAGTTTTCCATTCTTTAATTTTCCTTTTTTAATATTCTGAACATGACAGGATGATGCTTTTGGAAAATTAAAAAAGAGAAACAGAAAAATCTCAGTTTTCTTTGATCTGATCTGCCTAAAAGGCCAAGGTCAGGTTTTATTTCCTGATTTTAAAGCAGTAGTGAGCCATTTATTTTTAGTGCTGTATAAAAACAACACAACCTGTCAGCCATCTGACAGAATAACACACTTCTGCCACGCCTCCTCACGCTGCAAGGAGGCGTGGCATCATCATTTGCTGGAAAACCAGCAAATGATGATGATCCAGCCAATGAGGAGGCTAGTACTCACAGCCAATCAAGGCTTAGCTCAGAGGGAGCGTTCCTATTGGCCGCTGTAGTAGTTGTGCTTCTGCCTCTCAGCTCAGTGGGAAGTTCATACAATGGCGGCGTTACGGCGGCGTTACGGCGGTGTTTTCTAACCTGTAACACGGTCGTTGATTTCAGTGGGAAAGCGGAACAAAATCACTCCATAAGAGCTTTACCACCATCAGTGTTTGATTCAGCGGACATGCACATCCGCCAGGAGGTATGTGAGAAAAGGGGCGGAGCTACGGAGCTCAAACAGGGAAAAGAACAGGAAGGGAGGGGGAGCAGAGTTGATTCTACATGGCTCTCATCGAATCTTACATACTCAAGCTTTTAAAGTGGAAAAAAGCTCGTTTTCTGATTTTGGATTTCTCATTTCAAATTTCAAAACTCTTCTCCATAAACACTCTGACCTTTGGTTTTTTATGTCTCTCTTTTTAAGGTAAATAGAAAATAAATATCAGTTTGCTTTTCATTTTAATACATGAGCTCAGAATAAAAAAAACAAACAATGTTGATGTAACATTCTTTTTCTCAAACACCTGCAGCAGGTCATAGGTATAGAGAAAAAAGGATGTTACATAACCAGTGTTCTGTTCCCCGTTCTTCCTTTTTTATAAACTCTAAACATGATTAAAAATTTAGTTTATTGACCACTAAACAAAACAGAGTAAATGACAAACAGATTGCGTTTTGTCGTCTGTTATTTGGTTCATTATTTTATTCTGAAAGGCCGAGGGCTGCTGTTTGTTTATTTTCCTGTTTTTAAAAAAGTAATTTGGAAACAGCCTTTTTTTTTTTTTTTTTTTCAGATTAAAAGTCTGTTGGCGGTAAATTAAATTGATCTTTTGTTTTTAATTTCTCTGTTTCAGTCTAAAAAAAAGTTGTTTCATTTTATTTTTCTGTGTTCAGAATTTAAAATAAGAAGGATCAGAGTGACGTAACATTCTTTTATTCCACATGCACCTGCACAGTCACACGTACTGTAAAGGAGTAAAAGAATGTTACATCACCAGTGTCCTGCTCTTTGATCTTTTTTATTAAAAGACAAAAACATCAGATAAAAAGGTTTGATCTGGACCAACCATCATCCCAGACCAGGTCTGAGCTCCACCTGATCCTGTTTAAACATGAACCAGACCAGATCAGCCAAACGTCTGAGCTCCACCTGATACTTCAATAACAAAACCGGCTCATCTGTCCCTGAGATCCTCTCTGAGTCAAAGCAGCAGCTGACACTCCACTGACTGAGGGAGCCAGCTGGAGTCCATCAGGACCAGCCCAGGAGTTTCCTGAATGATTTCTGGACCCAGTTCAGACCGCAGAAAAACCTCACCGCTGCTCTCCCTCGGCTTCAAATATTCAAAACCCAACATTTCTGAAGCGCTTCCAGTCTCTCTGTCTCTGTTCTCTGGGCTGACGGTCAATTATCAATGAAGCTGAAATCAAAGAGTTCAGGATAAAAATCCAAACAGTGGCAGCAGCTGCAGCTGAAGAGTCATCAGCTGCATCTGCTACCGCTCCAAAGACCGGGAGGCACCCACAAAAATGCAGAGAAACACCCAGTTTCACGTTAATATGAACTGTTTTCATGGTGCTAATCTGATAAAAGAGAACAGGAAGGATGAGTGGAGGAGATTCTGATGATGTGAGCAGTAAAGTTAGACATAAAATCCTCTGATTAACCTCACTAAAACAAAACTAAAAACTTTACAGCGTATTCTATCAGTATGAGACTGACTATATCACCTCACAGAAACCCGCTGCCCACCTAACTCTGCCTAACCTCCGTCTCAACAGTTTCACATCTGGGGCTTTTATTTTGAAGGGGTGGAAACTAAAGTGTGCTGCTTTGTGCTTAGAGTGCCTAAAGAGTTTTCACCCCTCTCATGTTTTACCCTTTTATTTATTTTATAAATCAACCATAGTCGATATAATTTCACTTTATGAAAAAAATATCAGAGTGAAAACAGATTTCTACAAAATATCAATTAAATACAAATCTGCAATGTCAAATAACTGACTGTATAAAATTCTCCCCATGTAAAGTGACTGAATTAATTCAACTGAGGTCTAGCCAACTGTTGCTAGTAGTCTCACAATTAGTGAAATATTCCTGGCTACCATCACACCATGAAGACAAAAGAACTCTCCAACCAGCTCAGAGAAAAAGTTACTGAAAAGTCTAAGTCAAGGGATGGAGACCAAAACATGCAGGGCAGCATCATGCTGTGGGGATGCTTCTCAGCAGCATTGTACTGTGGGGATGCTCCTCAGCAGCATCGTACTGTGGGGATGCTCCTCAGCAGCATCATACTGTGGGGATGCTCGTCAGCAGCATCGTACTGTGGGGATGCTTCTCAGCAGCATCGTACTATGGGGATGCTCCTCAGCAGCATCGCACTATGGGGATGCTCCTCAGCAGCACCGTGCTGTGGGGATGCTCCTCAGCAGCATCGTACTATGGGGATGCTTCTCAGCAGCATCGTACTGTGGGGATGCTTCTCAGCAGCATCGTACTGTGGGGATGCTTCTCAGCAGCTGACCCTGAAAGGCTTGTAAAGGTAGAGGGTAAAATGAATCCTGGAGGACAGTCTTCTTCAGTCTGACAGAGAACTACGGCTTAGAGAAGATTTATTCTCCAGTCAGACAATGAGCCGAAGCATCCAGAGAAAGCTCCACAGAAATGGTTTGAAGACAACAAGGAGAATGTTCTGGAGGGGCTGAGTCAAAACCCAGACCTCAATCCAGTAGACGATTAGTGTCTGGACTTTAAAGGTCTGTTCAGTTCTGATCCCTGATCAACCTGACAGCTTGAGCAGTTTATCAAAGAGGAATGGGGGAAACTTCCAGAGTCCAGATGTTTGATCCTGACTGAGACCTATCCACACAGACCCAGAGCTGAGACTGAGACCTATCCACACAGACTCAGAGCTGAGACTGAGACCTATCCACACAGACCCAGAGCTGAGACTGAGACCTATCCACACAGACCCAGAGCTGAGACTGAGACCTATCCACACAGACTCAGAGCTGAGACTGAGACCTATCCACACAGACCCAGAGCTGAGACTGCAGACAGAGGAGACTCTACTAAAGACTGACTAGAGGGAATATTTAGGCACTCACTGGTTTTACATTACAGATTTTTTAAAATGACTTTTCTTTGCATAAATCTGTTTTAATTTTGACATTAAAGAGCTTTTTCAATCAAAAAGCCACATTTTATTGACCATGATTGATTCAGAAAATCAGTAAAAGAGGAAACATCCAAGAGGGTGAATACTTTGTATAGGCACTGTATAATATTAAAATTCACCCATGAAACAGGCACAGTGGTCCTCAGCCTGTCTGTTGGTGCAACTGCACTTACTGCCCCCTACAGGACAATTACCCTAACAGTTAATCTCCCCAGAGGCAGTAAAACTGGAAAATCATCCTTCACCTTCAGTGCTGAGACACCTTACAGTGTTACTCAACCCTGCTCAAACTGTTGAAAAATACCTTTGAAACAGCCACAATCTAAGAGGTGAAGAGAGGTGAAATGGGTTAAAGGGGCAATAGAAATGAGATACAGGGGCAAAAATAGTTAAATGTTCAAAAAGTGGCAAAGAAAAAAAAGGTGAAAAGTGAAAAAATGGGAAGAAAATATGTGACAAAAAGGTCAGAAAGTGGCAAAATTTGTGTGAAAATGACAAAAAAAAGAGCTACGGGAGACATAAAATGGTCAAAAAGTGGCAAAACATGACAAAAAATGAGTGAAAGTGACAAAAACCCCCAAAAGGCAGCAAAGGGTGGTAGAACGGGCAACCAGCAGCAAAGAGTGGCAAAAAATGGGAAAAAAGAGGAATTTAATGGCAAAAGGCAGCTTGAATGGGTGAAAAGTGGCAAAAATAGCAAAAAGCAGGATGAAATAGTGAAAAACTGGGGGGAAAAGGGGAAAAAATGGGCAAAAAGTTGCAAAAAGAATTGGCAAAAGTGGGCTTAAAGCAGTAAAAAAAGAAAAAATTGCCCATAAGGGTAATGGAAATATTTAGACAAAAATAAATGTTGACAATCAAAGCCTACTGTAGCGGTGTAGGAAACAACCTGATTAATGTGTGCCATGGATAATTTCTCAGGTCAAAGTTTCCCTTTTTAAGGTTCTTTGACACGTTGAGTATCACTGCCTTACAACATCCACTAAAACTCAAGCTGTTAGCGTGGGTCGGCTTAAAAACCTGACTATAAACTACTGTGCTTTCCTTCTCAGTGACTCGGTGCTGAAAAGAGGGTCGTTCTCCCTCGTGGACAGGAGCAACGGTCACAGATGTGAACATAAAGGCTCTTGAAGGATGATTTTAGCGTTGGCATGAGTTCGTGTCTCACCAGGTTGAGGATGTAGTTGAGTCGCTCCAGCTCACAGTCCAGGATGATCTGAAAGTCTTTCTTGAAGTCGAGGTCGGCCAGCAGTTTGATGAAGGTCGCTTCTGTCAGCGTGTCCAGGTTCACAGAGGTCACCTGCCAGGTCCGCTCTGCCGCCGTGTCCAGGATTCTCTGCAGCACCGTCAGACCTGAGACAGAGAGAGAGCACAGGTGAACCAGTGTTCATGTCAGCGACCTTCAGGTGGAGGGATACGAGGAGACGTTACTACGACACGTTCTGATGAGCACAAACTCATGCAGGTGCTCTTTTGTTTCTGATCTGTCCCTCTGCACACCTTTTTTATTATTAGCTGTTTATTTTGAAACCCAAAGCGGTTCCATATAGACCAGAATCAAGTCCTTTTGAAGGACTGAAGTTTCTTTCAGACATTAATCTGAGGGGAGTGAATAGACACCATATGGACAAAAGTATTTGGCCACCAACCATACCCCTACAGGGACTGTAATGACCTTGCATTTTAAATCCATGTACTTTAATATGGAGTTGTCCCCCGTTAGCAGCTCTAACAGCCTCCTCTCTTCTCTGAAGGCTTTCTCAACATCCTGGAGTGTTTCTGTGTGAATGTGTGTCCATTCATCAGCATTTATGAGGGCAGACCCATACCATTATCCCTCCTCCACCAAACTTCACAGTCAGACAGGTAATGTTCTCCCAGCATCCTCCACACCCAGACTCACCATCTGACTGTAAACAGAGAAGATGATTGGTCACTCCACAGTCCAGTGTCGGTGCGTTTTACTCCACTACACCTGAACCTTAGGATTGGACTTGGTGACGTGAGGCTTGCGTGCAGCTGTTGCCATGGAAACCCATTCATGAAGCTCCTGGAAGTTCAGAACTCTTCAGCGATGGAATCAACAGAGACTTGGAGACTTTCATACACCATGTTGGTGAAGCTGGGGATGTTGGGGTCTATTTCCCTCCATTTTTACCAAATACTCAACCATATGGCATCCTTTAGAAAAGTGGTTGGAACTGGGGAGGAACGAGGGTCTTCCTCTTCATGGCTGAGCTGCTGTTGTTCCTAAACTCTTCCACTTTCTAATAACATCACTGACAGCTGACTGTGGAATATCCAGCAGGGATGAATTATATCAAACATATCATCACAGAACCACGCTGAACTCTCTGAGGTCTTCACAATGACCGTTGTGGACCAGTGTTACTCAACCAAAGAGCCAAACAGTTGAAAAAAATACCTTTGCAAGAGCCACAATCTAAGAGGTGAAAAGTGGCAAAAAAAGCCTGATGTAGTAATAACCATAAGTTAAATGAGGCAAAAATGGTCAAAAAGCAACAAAAATGGGTGAAAATGGGGAGGAAAGGGGTCAGAAAGTAGCAAGAACGGGTGAGAAGTGACAAAAAATGAGTTACAAGTAGCAAAAAATGGTCCAAAAGTGGCAAAATTGTGGCAAAAAAATGAGTGAAAAGTGACGAAAATGGCCAAAAAGCAGTCGAGAGTGCCAAAAATGGGCAAAAAGTTGCAAAAAAAGTTGCAAAAATGGGGAAAAAAGTAGGAAAAAAGTGGTGTTTAATGGCAAAAGGAAGCTAAAACGGATGAAAAGTGGCAAAAAAACAAAACAAAACAAAACAAAACAAAAACTGTTGAAAAAGGGCAAAAAGTTTCTCCCTTTTTTAGCTTTTTTGGGGGGAATAATATCTGAAACTAAAGAAGTTGCATTTCCTTGTAGGAAATTTGTTGAAATATTGGGGCTGAAGGCAGAAAATGAGAAAATGTGAAATAAAATTGCTAAAAGCAGTGAAACAACGCTGAAAATAAGAAGGTATAATAACAGTCAAACATGTGAAGAGCCATGGTGATGGAGCAGCAAATAGCTTTAAATAGCATTCAATTGCTGAAAAAGCATAAAAATATCTTTAAAAAAAAGCATGAAAATAGCTCTAAATAGCATCAAAGCTGAAGAGCACGGTGGCTGATTCCTGGCAAATGTGAAGAATTACAGATAAGCACATTGTCATTTTATCGTGTGAAGATGAGAGCTTTAAAATCGCTTCATTAAAGCCACATGTATGTTAAAGTTATGGAGAATGTTAAAGCATGTCTTTGTGTTTGTATGTGTGTGTAGGACTCCTAGGTTACTATGGTAACGAATGCCTGTATGACATCACAGCTGAGATCAAAGCTAATTAGTCACACCTGATAGTTTCAGTTAAAGTGGGCTCAGAAAACAGGGTTGAGAGGTCAGAACATGCACTCAAACAACATCAATTTATGATGTACTTGTGAAACCCTGCAGAAAACCAAAGGTGTTGTGAGAATCGGCAGAGGCTGACAAACGCAGGGATATGTTTTTTATGTCTGCGAAATGAAAAATCATGTTACAAGAGTGATCTAAAAAAGAGTGTCTTTCTGAGTCTGAAGACCAAAGTCTCAGAATTCATAACATTGCAGCAAATGAAGGAGATTTTGCCATTTTTGGGACAGTTGGTCCTCTCACGCCAAAACTGTGCATGATATGGCGTTGGTTCTTGGTTTGACAGTAGCGGGACAAGATTTCTTCCATTTTGATGTCTTTTTTATGTCTGTGGAGTGAAGTTTGTGGATTTTATGGAAGTTCATTCAGGAGATTTCTTCTGTCTCACCAGCAGGCTGCTGCACTCTGACTGATGATGTCACGCACTCTAAAGTCTGACTTTTTTGTGTAAAACCCCAAAAGTTTGTGTTGCTTAAACTGTGAAATCTCTAAAACTGTGGAAGATAACTAACAGCTGAATACATGTTAGATAGCTGAAGAGTTTGTCTACGTTTTAAAGCAAAAATGAAGTCTGTAAGTGGAAGTATCTGAAGCTGTAGAATCTCAAAGTTGAAGCAGTTTTAGGCAGAACTGCAGAAATCTTCCAATCATTTTAATGGGGCCAAAAACTGTGGAAAATGTTAAACATTGTAAAAAGTAAAAGGATTAGAAATGTGAAAAATACAAGCACACTTCTCCTGAACATGCTGAACATGATTAAAGTTGAACTGTGAAAATCGGACAAACTGTGGAAGTGCCAAAAAACGTAGGGAAGAATAAGAATAATAAGAATAAAGTCATAGAAGAACAATATCATTTCAACATAACAACTCATTATAATTCAGTAGAGAAATAAAAGTACTTTATATTGTTATTTTGAGAGAAGTAGAATACAGTAATCATATTTAATTATACATTTTCTTCAGTGGTTATTAAACTCAGACTATTGTGCTGAAACTCTCTCATGAGTTTCAATAATTGCAGGTTTATTCCAGTAAATCAGCCTCCTCTACATCAGACGTATCAGAGATGATGTGGGATGTGTTTGCTCCTTCCCCTCACCACTGCCAGCAGATTTCTGACACTAAGCTGTTTTTAATGTGATATACTGAGCAGTAGCAGTCACACTGGTTCCTCAAACTGACTGTGGAGCTGCTTTTTTAGACGAATCAAACCCTTGTGATGTGTCTGTCTGCCTCAGGCTGGACTTGGCCTGGTGAAACTTCAAAAAGCTGCTCCACACTCAGACGCAGCACAGTGACGGTTTTATTTTAGTTTGAGCGGCCTGATTTGGATGAGAATAAATAAATATTGGTGATGAGGATTAGAACGATGACTTATGTGAAATGAGCTTTATGTGAGAAGCTTCAGGGGGCAAACTCCCCTCTTTTATCCCCCTCCTCTCCTGGGCTCTAATCCATTATTTAAGCTGAGGAGGCCGACCTCACACCGGCCGTCAGCAGAAACACGGCCTCATCATCAAACCTGCTCGACCTGATTCAGGTAAAGAAGAAGGATCTGCTGTCAGAGCAGCTTTAGGAGACGCGCTCCTATTTTAGGACTCTATATATGAGGACGGCGAGTTTCAGAAAGCCTGAAACCTGCAGTCCTTCAGTGTCAGAGTCTTTAAAAAATGATTAGGGAAACCTGGATCCTGTAACTCTGCTGCAAATACAGAGCTATAGAGTATCTGCCTTCTTCTTTTTTGCATATTTGTCACACTGAGATGTTTCAGATCATCTATGGAAATTCAAAAACAGATGAGAAACAGAGTCATCAACACCTGTCAGCCTATACAAAGACATTTCTAAGGCTGAGACTCCAGCCAACCCTGCTGAGAGCCATTATCCACAAATGGAGAACATTTTAAACAGTGGAAAACCCTTCCCCAGGAGTGGATGGCAATTTCTAAAGCTTAGGGCAGGGCTTCTCAACCTTTTCAGCCCGTGACCCCTAAAATAAAGATGTCAGAGACCAGGGACCCCCACTGTACCTGAAGGTGGTTGAACACAGTCATGCATATTCAAGAATAGTCATGTGGAGACAAGGCCGCCCATAAGGGGGGATAAAGGGGAGGGTTTTCTGGGGCCCAGCCAAACTGGGGGCCCATGGAGGTCAGAAAAACCTAGTCCACTGTAAAGTTAAACTGTAAAATCCTTATTTTATACTAAACCTTAAAAAATAACCACTCTTTCAATGAAACAAATCTATTTTTAAATCATTTGTGTAGTATATAGCATTCTTAAAAATGTAAATCTATTTTGGGAAGAAAAAAAAACAATTATAATGGGTTGAAATTTTAAAAAATGGGTTAATCATGGCAAAAAAAATGGTGGAAAAGGTGGTGAAATTGGATCTTAAAAGTAGCAGAAATGGGCTAGAAGTAACAAAAAATAACCCCAAAAAGGCAAAAATGGGTTACAGTGGCAAAAATTTAAAAGAAGTGGCTGAAAAGGCTTTATATAGGGAAAACTGGGTGGAAATCCGGTGAAATGGGAAGAATATCAATATAAAATGGCAAAGTAGTGCTAAGTGAGAAAGAAAAAAATAGGCAGATAATGGCAGAAATTGGTCAAACTGGCAAAAATGGGCATAGCAGATACAGAAATGTGGTTAAACAGGGAAAAACTGAGCATAAAAAATGGTAAAATTGGGTTAATAGTGGCAATAATGCATCGACAGAGGCAACATTTGGCTTATGTGGCAAGAACTGGTGTAGAAGTGGCAAAAACAGGCAGACAAGAGTGGTGGAAAGGGTTTAAAATGGCAAACAAAAGGTGTGAAATGGCAAAACTGTGTTAAAATTTGTGTGGAAAAATGATGAAAACTGGTTAACATTTGGCAAAACTGGTGTAAAGTGGCAGCAGTGGAATTCAAACAATATTATTAGTCTTGTTTTTTAGGGGATTCTGATGACCCCCTCTTTATGTCTTGCGACCCCAAAGGGGGTCCTGACCCCAAGGTAAGAGCTGTTATCCACCAACAGAGAAAACTTGGAACAGTGGAAAACCCCTCTCAGGAGTGGCAGGCCATTTCTAAATCTCAGGGACTCCATCCAACCATGTTTAGAGCCGTTATTTACAAACGGAGAAAACTTGGCACAGTGGTGAACCTCCTGGATGAGTCGTCCATGTTCTTTTGGAGTCATGTTGGTAGGCCGGTCCTCCTGGGAAGGTTCACCACTGTTCACAGTTTTCTCCAGTTGTGGGTAATGGCTCTCAGTGTGGATGGCTGGAGTCAAAGCCTTAGACATGGCTTTGTAACCTTTCAGACTGATAGATGTCAGTGACTCTGATTCTCATCTGCTCTTGAGTTCCTTAGATGGCGCCACTTTGTCAGACAGGTTCCATTTAAAAGGATTTCTGGAGTCAGCAGGTCTGGCAGTAACCAGGTCTGGGTGTGGATAGTCAAACTGAAATCAGCTTTTCAAAAAATAAAAAAATGGTTAATTACAATTAACTAATGATTTAATAAGGGGGAGTAGTCACTTGGTCACATAGAACCAGGTAGGTTTGGATGGCTCTTTCCTTCAATAAATAAAATCATCATTTAAAAATGGACTTTTTTATTTACTAAGGTTATTTTTGTTTCAGATTAGAATTCATTTCATGATCTGACACATTCAAATATCCAAAATATAAGAAATCAGGACATTTTCACAGTTCAGTTTACCTTAGAAGCTGTTTTTTTTTTGCCCATGTTTTAAAATCCAGAGTCAACATGTGAAAATCATCCCATCAGCAGTTCAAAGCCCACACGTATGTAGATGCAAACACGCCAGTGTGAAAAGACGAGTCAGCAAAATTCAGGTAGACTTCAAAGAGTGTAGAGAGGAACAGAGAGAGACGGAGAAGAGTGAACTTCAAAGATGCCGTCTGACACGCAGAGACACAAACACCTCCTCCTCCTCCAGCATCACCAGCTCTCTGAACCTCACAACTAAAGGACCCAAAAGATCATCTCTGCTCAGATTAACAGTTCCTCTAGAAAACCAGGGTACACAGGAAAACCAGGATGATTCTGAGTAACAGTTCCTCTAGAAAACCAGGATGATTCTGAGTAACAGTTCCTCTAGAAAACCAGGATGATTCTGAGTAACAGTTCCTCTAGAAAACAGGATTATTCTGAGTAACAGTTCCTCTAGAAAACAGGATTATTCTGAGCAACAGTTCCTCTAGAAAACAGGATTATTCTGAGTAACAGTTCCTCTAGAAAACCAGGATGATTCTGAGTAACAGTTCCTCTAGAAAACCAGGGTACACAGGAAAACCAGGATGATTCTGAGTAACAGTTCCTCTAGAAAACCAGGATCATTCTGAGCAACAGTTCCTCTAGAAAACAGGATTATTCTGAGTAACAGTTCCTCTAGAAAACAGGATTATTCTGAGTAACAGTTCCTCTAGAAAACAGGATTATTCTGAGTAACAGTTCCTCTAGAAAACCAGGATGATTCTGAGTGAAGACTACTCTGTTTCTGACCGTGTGAGTGTTGTTATGTCATCAGCACTGGAGTCTTTAACCTTAATGTGGGACATTTGCCTTTTTTATGGTTTTCCTGGACAATTTAGTCCAGAAATAAAACAAAAACAAAAAAAAAAAAAAAACTGTCAAACTTTTTATGGGTGTTGTAGTCCTCTGACATTGTAGGTTTTGGGTATTGTAGCCCTTTAAAATCATTCTGTCAACTTTTCTTCTGGTACTTTTGGATCTCCTTGTTGTAGTTTCTGGGTATTGTAGTCCATTTAATTATATTGATTGTTGTTTTCTGGATATTGTAGTCTTTCAACAGCTCTCTGTCATTTTTTTTAGATGTTGTAGTTCTTTTATATCTCTTTCTTGAAGAGGTCTGGATATTGTAGTCCTTCAGCATCCCTCTGTCAAACATGTTCTGGGTAATGTTGTCCTTTGGCATCTCTGTTGGGGGTACAGTGGTTTGTTTCATCTCTTTGCTATTTCTTTCTGGATATTGTAGTCCTTTTAAATTCTTCTCTCAAACATGTTCTGGGTACTGTAGTCCTTTAACATTCCTCTGTCAAACTTTTTCTAGATGTAGTCCTTCTTAGAAATATCTTTGTCATAGTTTTAGGGTATTGTAGTGCTTTCACAGCTGATTGTAGGGCTTTGTCTGGGTGTTGTAGTCCTTTCACAGCTGATTGTAGGGCTTTGTCTGGGTATTGTAGTCATTTCACAGCTGATTGTAGGGCTTTCTGGGGCCCAGCCAAACTGTGGGGCAGCAAAATCCTGGTCCATTGTAAAGTTAAGCTGTGGTATTTTATATTTAACCTGAATAATAATCGCTCTTGTCAAAGAAACACATTTTAATCATTTGTGTAGTACGTAGCCCTCTTATAAATGTAAATCCTTTAGTTATAAACAGAAATAAAGTATGTTAAAATAGCTGAAATGGGTTAATAATGGCACAAAATGGTGGTTAAGGTGGTGAAAATAGATTTTAAAAGTAGAAAGGGATTAGAGATGCTAAAAAATATCAAAAAAGTAACACAAATAACCATGAAATGGGATGAAAACTGATTTAAACGCTAAAAAGGTTAGCTGAGGTAGAGAAAGCCAGAAATTGGCAACAATGGGCATATTTAATTGTGAAATGTGGCCTATTAAGTGGTAAAAGGGGTTAATAGTGGCAATAATGGGTCAACAGAGCCAATAATAGGCAGAGAGTGGCTAGATTTGGTTTAGAAGTGGCAAAAAACATGCTGAAAAAAAGTGGTGAAAAGGGTTTTAAATAAAAAAAAATGGGTTTTAAATTGCAAAAATGTGTTAGAATTGGCAAAATTAATGGGAAAAAGAGATAAAAATGGGTTAAATTTAGGCAGAACTGGTGTAACGTGGCAACAGTGTCATCCCTGAGCTAGAGGACATGAGTGTTGATTAGAGGGAAATATTGGAGGCTGCAGGCAGAGACGGTCGAGGAACAGACAAACGTGATAGTTAACTGGAGATAGAATGATATGAGAGCCTCAGAGATCTTCAGGATCAACCACAGTGGCGGTTTGTTCGACGCTCCACTCTAACACTGAGCACAAGTCAAGTGCTGTTAATTCTAATGTTGAACTGTCAATTAGAGGTAGAGCACACCTACGCTACCAGAGACAGACACAGACACAGAGAGGGTGAAGATGGAAGTAGAGCAGGTAGATGAGTTTTATAAATATAGACACAACTCTGCAGCTCATCTCCATAAAAACCCAGCTACATGTTGTTTACTGTTAATGTAGAGGAGAGAGAAGAGGAGCACATTCAGAGATGAAGGAGGGGAAGATAGGAGGGAAATCAGAGGAAAAGCAAAGACAGGAGGAAAGGGACTGAGGACAGGAGGAGAGAACAGAAAAAAAGAGGTTAAAGATGAAGAGGAGGATGAGGAGGAGTGAAGTTTTAGGAGAGAGAGCCTCCGTCAGTGTGTTTCCATCACTTTCTCTGTTTTTTCCCAGCAGAGCTCTTACACTGAATTACAGCATCAGCCTCCATCTGTCCTCAGACTCTCATTAAACTCCACTGACTGTCTGACACAACACTCGGGTAACTCAGACAAATCAGGGCCAGTGTAGGGTCAGAACTGGGAAAAATCCAGGCCAACACTGGGCCAATAAGGGGCCAAGACTGAAGGACCGGTACTGGACCAATAGAGACATACAATATCATCAGCATGTATGAAAAATAAAACTGATCAATACTGGACGTGTGCTAAAATGTTTGTAGAGTTTAAAGCAGCAGCAGAGTCTTCCTCTTTGTTCAACCTCTAAAGTGTGCTCCTAGGACTTTATCCTGTTCATCCTTGAACTTTAAAGTGTTTAAAGGAAGTTTTAGGTCTGAACGATAATTAGTGGGGATGCTGAGCATCCATACTTTTGATATTCACGTCAGCCATTTTGTTTATTATTCTTCTTCCGCGCCGGCTATCTCCTCCTTCATACTTTGTCGTATCGACACCTTTTAAACTTTTTAATATTCATTTTCTTCGTCATTCGACTGCTATGACTTTTCTAATTCCTAACTTTTATGATTTTTTAAAAATGGCTATTTTCATGCTTTTTTTTTTTTTTTTTTTTAGCTATTTCTATGCTTTTCAGCCATTGAATCCCATTTTCAGCTACTTTTAGGCAATTTTTATGCTATTTTCAGCTATTTTAAGTCTACTTTCAGCTATTCTTTTTATCCTCTTTTAAGCTATTGAATGCCATCTTCAGCTAGTTTTATGCCATTTTAGGACATTTTATGCTATTTTTTTTTTGTTATTTTCAGCTATTTTTTGTGTTTTTGGCTATTTTGTGCAGTTCTTCCACAATTCAGCTCTCAGCATCCCCATGCAATTTCAGCTGAAATTGCAATTTTGATCTAGTTTTATATCAGTATTGTCATTGTGGCAGCAGTAGCTCAGTCTGTAAGGACAGCCTTGCTGGTTCAAGTCCTGATCAGACCATATCTGGACTTTGGCCTGGTAGCTGAGAGTACTGTCCCAAGCACTGTTTAAGTGCCTTTGACCAAGACAGGATATAAACGATATGATAGGAAAAAGGTTCAACATAGAAGATATCAAGGTCAAAGTGGCAAAACCTCAACAACCATACAGGGTTAATATCAGGAAAGATCTGGGACAATACTGGGCCGACTCAAGAACAGTTAGGGGAGAATCCAAGGACTATGTAGGACCAATGCAGCCCTAACTGCAGGTAAATAAAGGGTTAACTCTGGGAAAGATCTGGTTCAACGTGAGGCTAAACTGAGGGATAAGACAGGGCTGATTCAAGGTCAACATGAGATCAACACTGGGGAATATATGGGCCAACATTTGGCCAAATCAGGGACGACTGCAGAAACCCAGCCATGCAAGAGTTAAATCTCTGTTCATGGTAAGAGGGAGGCAGAGAGGGATGTTTTTCTCCTTCTTGAACTCTTCTGATGTTTGACTCCTGTCTTCATGCCTCTGTATACTGTTTAATGTTACACACTGATCCTGAGAGGTTGTAAAGACACGTTTGCTTAAAATAACCTGATTACCCTCAGAGCAAAGTGTGTGAGAAGCTGAGAAAACATCAAATCCTTTAGACGACTCACAGTCACAATGAATTAAAACAGAGCTTTTGATGTGACCCTGTTATTTTTAACATATTCACCGTTTTAGTTTAGTCTGTTACCATGCCTGAATTTCATCTGGTGGCTCCGTCCTTCAGCCTGCTGGAAACATGTCTAGGAAGGGTTTGATTGGTTTCTTGCTCAGTTAGCCTGAACCTGAATGGTTCTGACATTATGGATAACCATCAGTCCAAAAGCAGCAGAGACTCAATGATGCTGTGGCTGATAAGGGACAGTGATCCTTGATGTCTATGACACCATAAAGAAATGTGAAGTCATAAAGATATGTGATGTCATCAAGAAATGTGATGTCATCAGTAAATGTGATGTCATAAAGGTATGTGATGTCATAAAGACATTTTCTGAAATTCTGGTATGACATAAGGAAATGTGAAAGCATAAAGACGTGATGTCACAAAAATGTGTGATGTCATAGAGGCAATTTTGAAATGCTTTTATGACATCATTAAGGCATCTTTTAAAATACTGAACCTCAGCTGAAATCTTGAATACTTTTACACAGAGATCTCACAGAAACTCCAAAGATCAAATGTGGATTTTGAAGGATAACAAACATGGAGGACGGTGGATGCTGAGCACTTGTGCTGTTAAGGTTGATAACATCCAGCTGGTGACCATCTCTAGTCTCCTCGTTCTCATTGGCTGTTGTTGGTGTCCAATCAGAGGCAGGAATCATGAATATCAAATATGATTGATTTTTATGATTCCTGACAGTGAAGGTTTGGACTGGATTGGGAGCAGTAAAATAATGGTAATGACACCGCACCCTTGAGTATTAGTGACAGAAATAATCCACTGTGACCAGCCCTGAATCAGGCCGTGGTTTAGGGGGGCAGGTCAGACCCAAAATCAGGCCTATAAGCATCAAAGCTGAGGCATCAGTGAGATCTGAGACTAGTGATGCAGCAGCACACTTCCAGAATCACCTTAAAGTTTAATCAGACATGGTCTCTGTTCATTATTTTCCTCGAAGCTGTCTGTCTGCGTCTCAGTCGTGTTGTTTTGTTTTTATCGCTGACTGAACACTGAGCTCCTCAGGTCAGCCACAACCACCACTGGAGATTCAGCGCCTCGCTCAGGAGAAACTCTGAGGAGACGAGAAACAGATCCAAACGGAATGAGAGGAACATGCAAAAGCTTTCTCAGTCCTCTGGACATTTAGAGAACAAAGACGGGAGAGGAGGAGGTGAGAGGAGGACAGAAGAAAGGCAGACATGTTCTAGAGATGCTTTCAGCTCTACACTACCATTCCCATGATCCTTCTGTTTAAATGCCTAAGGGCGTATCAGTGTGACGTAAAGTCCTGGTCATTTTCTCCATAGTGGCTGTGATTATTGCTGTGATGTCACAACCATCTCAGGTAGACCGACCACGAGCTACCTGAGAGAGATTTAAGGAGGTGCTTGTTTTCCAAATGAGGTAGAAGCTGCATACCTGTGATCATCTTTACCTGTGAGTAACACCTGTGCCTTTAGACCTGGGTGCTCTCTGCTGTCGTTGGCTCTTTGGCAGTTTCCTGTCTGTTTGGATGTTTATTAAAATAATTCCTCTGCTTTTCTAACAAACATGTCTGTTGATAATTAACCTCAGAGACTCTAACCTCCCTGAGGTCTCAGTCCTCATCATTATTAATGTCAGAAGAGCTGAAGTTTTCTTAGATCCTGAAAGGCTTAAATGACAAATTAAAGGAGTATTACGTAACTGCTGTTTCTTAAAATAAACCCAGAGGGAAGCCTCTGATGGTAAGCTGAGTTCTCATAAAGTGACCTGTGCCTCTTTTATTCCTGTTTCACACCATAATCGTCTTTCTCTAACTTTGAAGCTCGGCTTCAGCGGGAGTCTTTAAAGCCCCTCGACTGGTTGGTCCGGACCCAAAAGTGGGTCATGAAGCCACGTTCACAGATGTGTGTCAGAGAAAGAAAAATGTGACAAAAAGTCTACGAAATGTTCTCATTTTGAAAAACAAGTCTTAATTTTTAATGAAAAAAAAAAAAACCAAAAACATTAAGACATGACTGAACCAACATTTAATTCATTTGTTTCCCAGTGTGTCATGAGCAAGCGGCAATCACTGGACCTGAAAAATGAAGAAATAAACTGGTTTACAGCCTGGTTTAACTCTAGAAATAAACTGGTTTACAGCCTGGTTTAACACTAGAAATAAACTGGTTTACAGCCTGGTTTAACTCTAGAAATAAACTGGTTTACAGCCTGGTTTAACTCTAGAAATAAACTGGTTTACAGCCTGGTTTAACTCTAGAAATAAACTGGTTTACAGCCTGGTTTAACACTAGAAATAAACTGGTTTACAGCCTGGTTTAACACTAGAAATAAACTGGTTTACAGCCTGGTTTAACTCTAGAAATAAACTGGTTTACAGCCTGGTTTAACTCTAGAAATAAACTGGTTTACAGCCTGGTTTAACTCTAGAAATAAACTGGTTTACAGCCTGGTTTAACACTAGAAATAAACTGGTTTACAGCCTGGTTTAACACTAGAAATAAACTGGTTTACAGCCTGGTTTAACTCTAGAAATAAACTGGTTTACAGCCTGGTTTAACTCTAGAAATAAACTGGTTTACAGCCTGGTTTAACTCTAGAAATAAACTGGTTTACAGCCTGGTTTAACTCTAGAAATAAACTGGTTTACAGCCTGGTTTAACACTAGAAATAAACTGGTTTACAGCCTGGTTTAACTCTAGAAATAAACTGGTTTACAGCCTGGTTTAACTCTAGAAATAAACTGGTTTACAGCCTGGTTTAACTCTAGAAATAAACTGGTTTACAGCCTGGTTTAATGCTAGAAATAAACTGGTTTACAGCCTGGTTTAACTCTAGAAATAAACTGGTTTACAGCCTGGTTTAACTCTAGAAATAAACTGGTTTACAGCCTGGTTTAACGCTAGAAATAAACTGGTTTACAGCCTGGTTTAACACTAAATATAAACTGGTTTACAGCCTGGTTTAACTCTAGAAATAAACTGGTTTACAGCCTGGTTTAACTCTAGAAATAAACTGGTTTACAGCCTGGTTTAACACTAGAAATAAACTGGTTTACAGCCTGGTTTAACTCTAGAAATAAACTGGTTTACAGCCTGGTTTAACTCTAGAAATAAACTGGTTTACAGCCTGGTTTAACGCTAGAAATAAACTGGTTTACAGCCTGGTTTAACGCTAGAAATAAACTGGTTTACAGCCTGGTTTAACGCTAGAAATAAACTGGTTTACAGCCTGGTTTAACACTAAATATAAACTGGTTTACAGCCTGGTTTAACTCTAGAAATAAACTGGTTTACAGCCTGGTTTAACTCTAGAAATAAACTGGTTTACAGCCTGGTTTAACACTAGAAATAAACTGGTTTACAGCCTGGTTTAACGCTAGAAATTAACTGGTTTACAGCCTGGTTTAACGCTAGAAATAAACTGGTTTACAGCCTGGTTTAACACTAGAAATTAACTGGTTTACAGCCTGGTTTAACTCTAGAAATAAACTGGTTTACAGCCTGGTTTAACTCTAGAAATAAACTGGTTTACAGCCTGGTTTAATGCTAGAAATAAACTGGTTTACAGCCTGGTTTAACACTAGAAATAAACTGGTTTACAGCCTGGTTTAACGCTAGAAATTAACTGGTTTACAGCCTGGTTTAACACTAGAAATAAACTGGTTTACAGCCTGGTTTAACACTAGAAATTAACTGGTTTACAGCCTGGTTTAACTCTAGAAATAAACTGGTTTACAGCCTGGTTTAACACTAGAAATAAACTGGTTTACAGCCTGGTTTAACACTAGAAATAAACTGGTTTACAGCCTGGTTTAACACTAGAAATAAACTGGTTTACAGCCTGGTTTAACTCTAGAAATAAACTGGTTTACAGCCTGGTTTAACTCTAGAAATAAACTGGTTTACAGCCTGGTTTAACACTAGAAATAAACTGGTTTACAGCCTGGTTTAACACTAGAAATAAACTGGTTTACAGCCTGGTTTAACTCTAGAAATAAACTGGTTTACAGCCTGGTTTAACTCTAGAAATAAACTGGTTTACAGCCTGGTTTAACTCTAGAAATAAACTGGTTTACAGCCTGGTTTAACACTAGAAATAAACTGGTTTACAGCCTGGTTTAACTCTAGAAATAAACTGGTTTACAGCCTGGTTTAACACTAGAAATAAACTGGTTTACAGCCTGGTTTAACTCTAGAAATAAACTGGTTTACAGCCTGGTTTAACGCTAGAAATAAACTGGTTTACAGCCTGGTTTAACTCTAGAAATAAACTGGTTTACAGCCTGGTTTAACTCTAGAAATAAACTGGTTTACAGCCTGGTTTAACGCTAGAAATAAACTGGTTTACAGCCTGGTTTAACTCTAGAAATAAACTGGTTTACAGCCTGGTTTAACGCTAGAAATAAACTGGTTTACAGCCTGGTTTAACACTAGAAATAAACTGGTTTACAGCCTGGTTTAACGCTAGAAATTAACTGGTTTACAGCCTGGTTTAACACTAGAAATAAACTGGTTTACAGCCTGGTTTAACTCTAGAAATAAACTGGTTTACAGCCTGGTTTAATGCTAGAAATAAACTGGTTTACAGCCTGGTTTAACACTAGAAATAAACTGGTTTACAGCCTGGTTTAACGCTAGAAATTAACTGGTTTACAGCCTGGTTTAACACTAGAAATAAACTGGTTTACAGCCTGGTTTAACACTAGAAATTAACTGGTTTACAGCCTGGTTTAACACTAGAAATAAACTGGTTTACAGCCTGGTTTAACTCTAGAAATAAACTGGTTTACAGCCTGGTTTAACACTAGAAATAAACTGGTTTACAGCCTGGTTTAACACTAGAAATTAACTGGTTTACAGCCTGGTTTAACTCTAGAAATAAACTGGTTTACAGCCTGGTTTAACACTAGAAATAAACTGGTTTACAGCCTGGTTTAACACTAGAAATAAACTGGTTTACAGCCTGGTTTAACTCTAGAAATAAACTGGTTTACAGCCTGGTTTTACTCTAGAAATAAACTGGTTTACAGCCTGGTTTAACGCTAGAAATAAACTGGTTTACAGCCTGGTTTAACGCTAGAAATAAACTGGTTTACAGCCTGGTTTAACACTAAATATAAACTGGTTTACAGCCTGGTTTAACTCTAGAAATAAACTGGTTTACAGCCTGGTTTAACTCTAGAAATAAACTGGTTTACAGCCTGGTTTAACACTAGAAATAAACTGGTTTACAGCCTGGTTTAACGCTAGAAATTAACTGGTTTACAGCCTGGTTTAACACTAGAAATTAACTGGTTTACAGCCTGGTTTAACACTAGAAATAAACTGGTTTACAGCCTGGTTTAACACTAGAAATAAACTGGTTTACAGCCTGGTTTAACACTAGAAATAAACTGGTTTACAGCCTGGTTTAACGCTAGAAATTAACTGGTTTACAGCCTGGTTTAACACTAGAAATAAACTGGTTTACAGCCTGGTTTAACTCTAGAAATAAACTGGTTTACAGCCTGGTTTAATGCTAGAAATAAACTGGTTTACAGCCTGGTTTAACACTAGAAATAAACTGGTTTACAGCCTGGTTTAACGCTAGAAATTAACTGGTTTACAGCCTGGTTTAACACTAGAAATAAACTGGTTTACAGCCTGGTTTAACACTAGAAATTAACTGGTTTACAGCCTGGTTTAACACTAGAAATAAACTGGTTTACAGCCTGGTTTAACTCTAGAAATAAACTGGTTTACAGCCTGGTTTAACACTAGAAATAAACTGGTTTACAGCCTGGTTTAACACTAGAAATTAACTGGTTTACAGCCTGGTTTAACACTAGAAATAAACTGGTTTACAGCCTGGTTTAACACTAGAAATAAACTGGTTTACAGCCTGGTTTAACACTAGAAATAAACTGGTTTACAGCCTGGTTTAACTCTAGAAATAAACTGGTTTACAGCCTGGTTTAACACTAGAAATAAACTGGTTTACAGCCTGGTTTAACGCTAGAAATAAACTGGTTTACAGCCTGGTTTAACTCTAGAAATAAACTGGTTTACAGCCTGGTTTAACTCTAGAAATAAACTGGTTTACAGCCTGGTTTAACACTAGAAATAAACTGGTTTACAGCCTGGTTTAACTCTAGAAATAAACTGGTTTACAGCCTGGTTTAACACTAGAAATAAACTGGTTTACAGCCTGGTTTAACTCTAGAAATAAACTGGTTTACAGCCTGGTTTAACGCTAGAAATAAACTGGTTTACAGCCTGGTTTAACTCTAGAAATAAACTGGTTTACAGCCTGGTTTAACACTAGAAATAAACTGGTTTACAGCCTGGTTTAACGCTAGAAATTAACTGGTTTACAGCCTGGTTTAACACTAGAAATAAACTGGTTTACAGCCTGGTTTAACTCTAGAAATAAACTGGTTTACAGCCTGGTTTAATGCTAGAAATAAACTGGTTTACAGCCTGGTTTAACTCTAGAAATAAACTGGTTTACAGCCTGGTTTAACTCTAGAAATAAACTGGTTTACAGCCTGGTTTAACGCTAGAAATAAACTGGTTTACAGCCTGGTTTAACACTAAATATAAACTGGTTTACAGCCTGGTTTAACTCTAGAAATAAACTGGTTTACAGCCTGGTTTAACTCTAGAAATAAACTGGTTTACAGCCTGGTTTAACACTAGAAATAAACTGGTTTACAGCCTGGTTTAACTCTAGAAATAAACTGGTTTACAGCCTGGTTTAACTCTAGAAATAAACTGGTTTACAGCCTGGTTTAACGCTAGAAATAAACTGGTTTACAGCCTGGTTTAACGCTAGAAATAAACTGGTTTACAGCCTGGTTTAACGCTAGAAATAAACTGGTTTACAGCCTGGTTTAACACTAAATATAAACTGGTTTACAGCCTGGTTTAACTCTAGAAATAAACTGGTTTACAGCCTGGTTTAACTCTAGAAATAAACTGGTTTACAGCCTGGTTTAACACTAGAAATAAACTGGTTTACAGCCTGGTTTAACGCTAGAAATTAACTGGTTTACAGCCTGGTTTAACGCTAGAAATAAACTGGTTTACAGCCTGGTTTAACACTAGAAATTAACTGGTTTACAGCCTGGTTTAACTCTAGAAATAAACTGGTTTACAGCCTGGTTTAACTCTAGAAATAAACTGGTTTACAGCCTGGTTTAACACTAGAAATAAACTGGTTTACAGCCTGGTTTAACGCTAGAAATTAACTGGTTTACAGCCTGGTTTAACACTAGAAATAAACTGGTTTACAGCCTGGTTTAACACTAGAAATTAACTGGTTTACAGCCTGGTTTAACTCTAGAAATAAACTGGTTTACAGCCTGGTTTAACACTAGAAATAAACTGGTTTACAGCCTGGTTTAACACTAGAAATTAACTGGTTTACAGCCTGGTTTAACACTAGAAATAAACTGGTTTACAGCCTGGTTTAACACTAGAAATAAACTGGTTTACAGCCTGGTTTAACACTAGAAATAAACTGGTTTACAGCCTGGTTTAACTCTAGAAATAAACTGGTTTACAGCCTGGTTTAACACTAGAAATAAACTGGTTTACAGCCTGGTTTAACTCTAGAAATAAACTGGTTTACAGCCTGGTTTAACTCTAGAAATAAACTGGTTTACAGCCTGGTTTAACTCTAGAAATAAACTGGTTTACAGCCTGGTTTAACACTAGAAATAAACTGGTTTACAGCCTGGTTTAACTCTAGAAATAAACTGGTTTACAGCCTGGTTTAACGCTAGAAATAAACTGGTTTACAGCCTGGTTTAACTCTAGAAATAAACTGGTTTACAGCCTGGTTTAACGCTAGAAATAAACTGGTTTACAGCCTGGTTTAACTCTAGAAATAAACTGGTTTACAGCCTGGTTTAACTCTAGAAATAAACTGGTTTACAGCCTGGTTTAACGCTAGAAATAAACTGGTTTACAGCCTGGTTTAACTCTAGAAATAAACTGGTTTACAGCCTGGTTTAACGCTAGAAATAAACTGGTTTACAGCCTGGTTTAACACTAGAAATAAACTGGTTTACAGCCTGGTTTAACGCTAGAAATTAACTGGTTTACAGCCTGGTTTTACTCTAGAAATAAACTGGTTTACAGCCTGGTTTAACGCTAGAAATAAACTGGTTTACAGCCTGGTTTAACGCTAGAAATAAACTGGTTTACAGCCTGGTTTAACACTAAATATAAACTGGTTTACAGCCTGGTTTAACTCTAGAAATAAACTGGTTTACAGCCTGGTTTAACTCTAGAAATAAACTGGTTTACAGCCTGGTTTAACACTAGAAATAAACTGGTTTACAGCCTGGTTTAACGCTAGAAATTAACTGGTTTACAGCCTGGTTTAACACTAGAAATTAACTGGTTTACAGCCTGGTTTAACACTAGAAATAAACTGGTTTACAGCCTGGTTTAACACTAGAAATAAACTGGTTTACAGCCTGGTTTAACACTAGAAATAAACTGGTTTACAGCCTGGTTTAACGCTAGAAATTAACTGGTTTACAGCCTGGTTTAACACTAGAAATAAACTGGTTTACAGCCTGGTTTAACTCTAGAAATAAACTGGTTTACAGCCTGGTTTAATGCTAGAAATAAACTGGTTTACAGCCTGGTTTAACACTAGAAATAAACTGGTTTACAGCCTGGTTTAACGCTAGAAATTAACTGGTTTACAGCCTGGTTTAACACTAGAAATAAACTGGTTTACAGCCTGGTTTAACACTAGAAATTAACTGGTTTACAGCCTGGTTTAACACTAGAAATAAACTGGTTTACAGCCTGGTTTAACTCTAGAAATAAACTGGTTTACAGCCTGGTTTAACACTAGAAATAAACTGGTTTACAGCCTGGTTTAACACTAGAAATTAACTGGTTTACAGCCTGGTTTAACACTAGAAATAAACTGGTTTACAGCCTGGTTTAACACTAGAAATAAACTGGTTTACAGCCTGGTTTAACACTAGAAATAAACTGGTTTACAGCCTGGTTTAACTCTAGAAATAAACTGGTTTACAGCCTGGTTTAACACTAGAAATAAACTGGTTTACAGCCTGGTTTAACGCTAGAAATAAACTGGTTTACAGCCTGGTTTAACTCTAGAAATAAACTGGTTTACAGCCTGGTTTAACTCTAGAAATAAACTGGTTTACAGCCTGGTTTAACACTAGAAATAAACTGGTTTACAGCCTGGTTTAACTCTAGAAATAAACTGGTTTACAGCCTGGTTTAACACTAGAAATAAACTGGTTTACAGCCTGGTTTAACTCTAGAAATAAACTGGTTTACAGCCTGGTTTAACGCTAGAAATAAACTGGTTTACAGCCTGGTTTAACTCTAGAAATAAACTGGTTTACAGCCTGGTTTAACACTAGAAATAAACTGGTTTACAGCCTGGTTTAACGCTAGAAATTAACTGGTTTACAGCCTGGTTTAACACTAGAAATAAACTGGTTTACAGCCTGGTTTAACTCTAGAAATAAACTGGTTTACAGCCTGGTTTAATGCTAGAAATAAACTGGTTTACAGCCTGGTTTAACACTAGAAATAAACTGGTTTACAGCCTGGTTTAACTCTAGAAATAAACTGGTTTACAGCCTGGTTTAACACTAGAAATAAACTGGTTTACAGCCTGGTTTAACACTAGAAATTAACTGGTTTACAGCCTGGTTTAACACTAGAAATAAACTGGTTTACAGCCTGGTTTAACACTAGAAATAAACTGGTTTACAGCCTGGTTTAACACTAGAAATAAACTGGTTTACAGCCTGGTTTAACTCTAGAAATAAACTGGTTTACAGCCTGGTTTAACACTAGAAATAAACTGGTTTACAGCCTGGTTTAACTCTAGAAATAAACTGGTTTACAGCCTGGTTTAACTCTAGAAATAAACTGGTTTACAGCCTGGTTTAACTCTAGAAATAAACTGGTTTACAGCCTGGTTTAACACTAGAAATAAACTGGTTTACAGCCTGGTTTAACTCTAGAAATAAACTGGTTTACAGCCTGGTTTAACACTAGAAATAAACTGGTTTACAGCCTGGTTTAACTCTAGAAATAAACTGGTTTACAGCCTGGTTTAACGCTAGAAATAAACTGGTTTACAGCCTGGTTTAACTCTAGAAATAAACTGGTTTACAGCCTGGTTTAACTCTAGAAATAAACTGGTTTACAGCCTGGTTTAACACTAGAAATAAACTGGTTTACAGCCTGGTTTAACTCTAGAAATAAACTGGTTTACAGCCTGGTTTAACACTAGAAATAAACTGGTTTACAGCCTGGTTTAACTCTAGAAATAAACTGGTTTACAGCCTGGTTTAACGCTAGAAATAAACTGGTTTACAGCCTGGTTTAACACTAGAAATAAACTGGTTTACAGCCTGGTTTAACACTAGAAATAAACTGGTTTACAGCCTGGTTTAACACTAGAAATAAACTGGTTTACAGCCTGGTTTAACACTAGAAATAAACTGGTTTACAGCCTGGTTTAACACTAGAAATAAACTGGTTTACAGCCTGGTTTAACACTAGAAATAAACTGGTTTACAGCCTGGTTTAACACTAGAAATAAACTGGTTTACAGCCTGGTTTAACACTACAAATAAACTGGTTTACAGCCTGGTTTAACACTAGAAATAAACTGGTTTACAGCCTGGTTTAACACTAGAAATAAACTGGTTTACAGCCTGGTTTAACTCTAGAAATAAACTGGTTTACAGCCTGGTTTAACACTAGAAATAAACTGGTTTACAGCCTGGTTTAACTCTAGAAATAAACTGGTTTACAGCCTGGTTTTACTCTAGAAATAAACTGGTTTACAGCCTGGTTTAACTCTAGAAATAAACTGGTTTACAGCCTGGTTTAAGGGTTCGAGGGTCTGTCTGCTCTGAGGTTGTTAAAATTAGAGTCACTCAAACTACCAAAGTTTGATAAAAACACATGAGCTGGCCGTACCGTATGAAGTGAACCAAACTCTCACACTTCTCCTCTGCTGACTCCACAGCAGCACGGAGAAAATGATTCCACATCAAATCCAGGGATGGAAACCAAGAACCAGTTCAAAACGGTTCAATCCATCAACATTTTCAGCGTTTAATCTGAGCCTTATTTTCATTATTTTTCGGGCCTCGAAACACACGGCTTAGGAGAGGAAGAACACAGAAGTAAACATGGCGGACGGTCACGAAGACCGGCTGAAGCAGTGGAAAGTGTGGCATGAACAGTTCAATGTTCAACGTCTGTCGCACAGTGATTTCATGCACGTATGCTTGTTGTTTTTTGGCACAAGAACCTCTGAACTCTGAACAATATTTCACTTAATTTTCACAAATCAGAGAGCTAGGATCCACAGAACAGTTTTATACTTTTCTGGAGGAAGAGAAGGAGAAATGTAAATGAGCTGGAACAGAAAGAGAAGTGAAGAAAGATAAGAGGAAGAGGAGGATGGGGAGGGTTATTTGATGAGTGGGAACAGAACAAAGCAAAGATAACGAACAAAAAAGAGGAAAACATCTCAGCAGAAACACAGAGAAAGAAGGAAATAAGAAAGAAAGATGAACAAACCCCCAAAAAACAGTTTCAGAGTCACTAAAGCAGCAGCCTCTGCACAGAGAGCACTTTCTACAAGGCTGTCTCCATGGCAACAAGACAGAACAATAATTATGGGATGAGTCAAGGTCCATAATTTCTTTATCTGTGTATGTCTGAGTATCCGTGTCTGTTAGTGAGAGCGTGCTGGATAAAAGGTCAGAGCGGGATGGGACGTTCATCACGGAGGAAACAGGAGGGTCAGAGCACACACACGTGAAAATACACACTCAGATACACACATAAATACACACATAAACACACACGAATACATGCATGAATACACACATAAATACACTGAAATCCACAAACACATCAGGAGCGTGTGACGCTGACCAGCAGCCGAGCAGAACTAAGACACTCAACGCTCAGAGACGTTCTCTGAGAGGAGCAGACGTGAAGAGTAAACAGAGGAGACGAGGGAAGAGGAGAGGAGGAGAGGAGGAGACAAGGAGAGGAGGAGAGGAGGAGAGGAGGAGACGAGGGAAGAGGAGAGGAGGAGACAAGGAGAGGAGGAGAGGAGCAGAGGGAGAGTGGCGTGACAATAAAGGGAGGAGAGGAGATGGTTAAAGGAGAATCATAACAGGAATGAGATGAGGGGAAGAAGCGCTAAAGATAAATAAAAACAAAGAAAACTCAGAGGAACTCATGAAAATGTAGCTGGAGTGAGTCAGGACGTCCCGCTCTGAAAACACACTTCCTGTCGTCTCCGCCTCCCCGCTGTGGCGAGCTGAGTCGTCAGCTTCATAAACTAACGAGAGCTGAAGGGAAAGCAGAACATCCTGTTTCTATTCAGGAGAACAGAAACCTCCTTTATCCATTCAGACAGTCGAAATAAATCTGAAATGTCAGCGCTTTATTTACCAGTGTCTTAGTCCGCATGTCCCGGGATTTATGGGAGGAGCTTGAAAAGTTCCTGGGAAGGGGTGCAGAGGATTGATCGATTTCCTTATTGAAAAATAAAAGCTCTTGTATAACAGTCCTTTTGTGGAGCTGTTAGGAAGCATCTCACCTTTTGGCTGCAGCGGGGACAGACCTAACCCTGCAAAGCAGATGGATACGCCCGTTTCCTTGTTTCTCACTGGTGAATCCATCTTATTAAGCTCCCATCTGAACTGTTTGGGCCCGGTTAGAAAGTGACAGGACCGATCAGCGACGAGGGGTAGTACTTCAGGCGCAGCAGAGTCGTGACGTAAACAAGCAGCAACAAGAGCTGGTGCAGTCATGGAGGAAGAGATTAGCGTGGATGCTGCTAAAGCGCCAGTTTTATCAGAACTTGACCACATTTCTTCGTTGAAAGAAGAACAAAGAACAGCAGTGAGTTGTTTTCTTTTCAAAAACCACAAAATACGTCACGTGTTGTGTTGCTCTGATTGGCCCGTAGAGATGTGATAGACAGAACGTTCATCCAATCACACTCCAGGATTTTTTCAAACCTCTGCCTCTTCTCAAATGTTTCCTATTGAAGCTTTCTCAGACGGATGTGTGAAACGCATCCGTCTGGCGTGTCAGGTTAGGACAGACCCGTATTGTCACCGACTCTCTTTTTTTAAAGAAGAATTCATCCACAGACTGCAGGACCTGCAGGATCCTGCTGCCAATGCATTCCTCTACCTTGATTCTGATCTAGTGGGCAGTTTTTACACTCTTAGTGAGGAGGCTGAACTGATGGGACGACTGATCTCCAGGTAGACAACAGGCTGCTTACTCCAGTGACGGTCCCTGGTTCTCTAGCTTCAGAGATGAAATTCACGACTTTAAATTTAGAATCATGTTCAAGAAGGAGCTCGATTTGCTACTTAAATTATTCCAGAAGACTGAGGAAAGAGTTCTCATTTTCATCGTCATCATTTTCACTGATTAGTGGGGACGCTGCATCCACACTATTGATATTCGCGTCGGCCATTTTGATTAATAGTCTTCTTCCACGCCGGCTATCTCCTCCTTCATACTTTGTCATATCAACATCACTTAAACTTTAAAAAATTCAGTTTCTTTGTCATTCCACCGCTATGACTTTTCTCATTTCCAATTTTTATAATTTGTTAAATATAGCCATTTCCATGCTATTCTCAGCTATTTCAATGCTTTTTCAGCCATTGAATGCAATTTTCAGCTACTCTTAGGCCAAAATCAGCTACTTTTATGCTATTTTTATGCTATTTTCAGCTATTTTGAGGCTATTTTCAGCCTTTTAAGCCTACTTTCAGCTATTTCATCCTTTTATGAAGTATTGAATGCCATTTCAGCTACTTTGATGCCATTTTATGCCATTTTATGCTATTTTCAGCTATTTTTGTGCTTTTGGCTATTTTCAGTAGTTCTTCCACAATTCAGCTTTTAGCATCCCCACACAATTTCAGTGGATATTGCAATTTCGATCTAGTTATGGATTTGAAAATTCTAAAAAAACAAAACAATGACAAAAAATTTCTGCTGTTCAGATGTACCTCCCATAAAATAAAATGTCAGGTACCTTAAAAACAAAAAAAACAAAAAAAACAAAAACAAAAAACAAACAAAAAAAAAAAACCAAACAAACAAAACAAAACAAACAAACAAACAAACAAACAAACAAACAAACAAAATATATATATATATATTGTTTTAGTGCCTGAGCACCAACTTCGACACGAGGACTCTATTAAAGTCTATATCATTATTATTACATTATTATCAACTCCTAATTTTGGCTTTTTAATCCCATATTTGACTTTTAATATTTTAGTTTTTCTTCTCATATTTTAGTGTTTTAAATGAATATTCTTTGCTTTTATATCATATTTTGACCTTTTACACTCCCAATTTTGAATTTAAGTCATATTTTTTACTTTTTATATCATCAATTTTAATTCTGGCTCATATTTTGACATTTTCAACTCCTAAAATTTGGCTTTTTAATTCCATATTTTGAACCATCAGACTCAAAATTTAAATTTTTTTTAAAGATTTAATTTTGGGCTTTTTTGTGCCTTTATTAGAGAGAGAGAACAGTGGATAGAGTCGGAAACAGGGAAGAGAGCAGGGAGAGACATGCAGGAAATAGTGCCACGGGCCAGATTCGAGCCCGGGTCGCCTGCGTACATGGTGCGTGCCCTAACCACTCGACTACCGGCGCGCCCACATTTCAAAATTTTAAGTCATATTTTGACTTTTAAACTCATGATTTCAATTTTGATCTCATATTTTGACCTTTCAAACTTTGATTTCAACTTTCACCTCATATATTTGCTATTTTAAAATATTATTTTTCTATTTTTAATATCGTGTCCTGATCATTTGAACTAATACTTTGGAATTTTATCTCAGATTTTAGCCTTTAAACTTATCATTTTAAGTTTTTTGAATTTCCAAATGATTTATCATCAGTGCTGTTTTTCATATTTTATCACTGGTGAAAATGAGGCTGACAGTTCTGGTTACATGTTGGCCCTGTTAGGTCCTCAGGTTAGACCTGAATCCAGACTCCGGCCCCTGCAGTGATGGAGTCTGACACCTCTGATCTAAAGACCGTCCTGGGAGGAACAACACGCTCCCTCTTCTGTCCTGCAGCGTTGCTAACACCCATCACCAGCACTGCACTGGGGTGCGAGGGCCCTTTTGTGCTGCCTAGTTTTTATTTTTAAGCTGGTTCCCCACACAAGTTTAATGCTAACATTGCATTTAGTTTTATGTGTGGCATTACACTGCTGTGGAATAAATGTAGTCATAGATGTTTTAAAGTTACTGATTCCATCATGGCTGATGAAGGATTTTCTAAGCAGCATCCTTCAGATGATTCTAGAGAGGATGTGTTAAAAAGAAGAGAGCAGTTAAAATGATCTGAGCTCCATTAGAAGATAAAAAGTTGAAGGTTGGCATCAGCTGAGTGTTTACTGATGGTTGTCTGTCGTGCCTACAGGGGGCCGCTGCGTTGATGTGCAGCCGTTGATAGTGGACATAAAGCTAAGCTGTTAGAGCCTCTGAGCCTGAGGAAAGCCCCGCTGCCTCCAAATAAAAGCCAGCGCCTCGTCCGCAGATGTTGAGGAGCAATAACATCAGACAGACAGCACCGGCGGGGCCGACAGTTACGCACTATTACACTGGAAAGACTTCCTGCCATGGTTCCTGGGCAGACGGAGGAGGCAATAAGATTAGACCGAGTCTGCCACCGACTGTCAAATGGACTCGAACGTCACGTCACAGGCCGAGGGGAGACGCCGGAGAGGGCCGAGAGGGGAAGGACAGAGCTAGGTGCCTTTTTTAGTCTCAATCTGAGTTTGTTTTTGTGGTTCTGAGTGGTGAAGACTCAAATGTACGATTGTTTCAGCAGTTAGTGAAGCTCCAGGCTGACAGGAAGAAGATGCTCCCATCAAACAGGTTCTGGGAATAATTCAAGTAAAAGTTTACCTGCAGGTACTCTGACAAAGTTTAGCTACCTGATTCACAGTCTTCCCAGTTCAATAGCTCCTCACAACGTGTTTTCACCCAAATGTTTTATGCAGAGATTCAATTTGTGCACCAAAAATCCTGAAATATGTCAAAGTGTTTCTGCTTTCTTGTGTGTGGTGTAAAAGTTTGTGTGCATAAATGCATGTGTGCAAAAGTAAAGTTAAACTTGTGTTAAAGGAAGAAAAATGTTCACTTCTCCACTCAGCTCCCACAGGAATGTGCAAACGCCCCAGCAGGCAAAACCTATAAAAGTCCTGGGACAGGTCTCTGCCCAGAATCTGTCAGACTAGTTACAAAGACGTTTCTAAGGCTTTGGACTCCAGCCAACCATGGTGAGAGCCATTATCCACAAATGGAGAAAACTGTGAACAATGTTGAACCTTCCCAGCAGTGGCCGGTCTGCCCAGAAGAACATCTACGGATCCTCAAAGGTATGGAATGTAATGTTTAAAAACTCTGATGATAACACTATCAATGTTGGAATGTTGGTGAAGCTGGAGAGGATTTTTGCCAAACAGTAGGTCATAGTTGGGACGGTCAACATAACAGAAAGATTTAGTGGTGAACCTTCCCAGAGGTGGCTGGCCATTTCTAAGTCTATGAGACTCCAGTCAGCAATGGTGGGAGCCATTATCCACAGTGGTCTAGTCCAGTGGTTTCCAAACTTTTTTTGACCAAGGCACACCTAAGGTTAAGCCAAAATCTAAAGGCACACCATATTTAAACTGATACAAAATAGACTTTTTAAAAATGTTACAGTCAAGGTGGCCAATAAGGAGAGATAAAGAGGAGAGCTTTCTGAGGCCCAGCCAACTGGAGGATCATGGAGATGGAAAAAGTGGGTTAAAAGTGACAAAAACTTCTTTTAAATGTCAAAATAGTAGAAAAAAATGTGTTTCAAGTGGACTTAAAGAATTAAATGATGTTAAAATGGGTTAAAAGTGATAAAAAAAAATCCAAATTGGTCAAAAAAGTGGTCAAACACAGGAAAAAGTGGGCAAACATTGGTAAAAAGGTGGCATAAATGGGATGAAAGTGTCAAAAAGGTCGCAAAATGGATCACAAGTGGCAGAAAAGTGGCAAAAAAGGGTTAAAGTTGCTGAAAGGTGGTAAAAAGGGTTAAAAGTGATGGGAAAATTGCAAAAAATGGCTAAACCTTAGTTTAAAATTGGGCAAAAAGTGACAAAAAGGGAGCATAAATGGGTTAAATGTGCCAAAAATGTGGCAAAAATGCTACAAAAAAAGAAAAAAAAAATCAGCAAACTGGTTTAAGTTGTCAAAACAAGTGGCAAAAATGGGTAGCAAAACTGGACAACTTGGTTAAAAATAGCATGAATTAAAAATTTCAACACCAATTTCAACACAATAATACTGTAGTTTGTCATGCTTTCCAGCTCTTACTGAGGGAACTGTTAGCCAGGATGCTAGCACCAATGCTATTGATCCAACTCACATACACTGATATCATCAATAAATCACAACTGGGAAGGGCCCATTCTCTGGGTTTTTTCAGCCAGCCTGACTAAAGTAGACCACCTCCCATAAAGTCGTAGTAATAGCGTATGGTTGTACAAGTTCCCAAAGCACACCTGGACTAGCCTCAAGGCACACTAGTGTGCTCTGCCACACCACTACTGTTATAGTGCACCATGCGTTCTGATTCCTTACCTGAGTCAGAGCTGTACATGTAGACGAACTTGGTCCAGTAGAAGTGCTCCAGCAGGGCCATGAGGGGCTCCTGTAACTGGGGCCGAAGCTGCAGGACGAACTGGTTGTTGGTCTGAACAGGGAAGGATGGCGTGACAAAGCAGACGTGCAGAGAGCCGCAGAATGACATCAGCATGTTGACCGTCCGCCGGTCATACAGACCCATGATAGCGTACACGCCCTTTGAGAACTGGGAGCAGACTGGGAGAGATGGAAGAAGAACAGAAAAATAATAGTAAAACTTTAGTCACTTAGAATTACTTCACTGTACGTTAAACCTGACAGGCTGAGCTGACAGGAGCTTGTAGTCAATATTTCATACTTTCATATTTGAAAAAAATATCTTAAATATCTCTGTTCAATCAGTATTCCTGGCTACCATTACACCATGAAGACAAAAGAACACTCAGAGAAAAGGTTACTGAAAAGTCTAAGTCAGAGGATGGAGACAGAAACATCTCCAAGTCTCTGAACATCCCCCAGAGTTCAGTTAATTCCATCATGAAGAAATGAAGGAATATGTCACATGTGTAAATCTGCCTAGATCAGACCGTCCTCACACACTGAGTGGGTGTGCAAGAAGGAGACTAGTGAGAGAGGACACCAAGACACCTATGACTACTCTGAAGGAGCTCCAAGCTTCAGCAGCTGAGATGGAGAGACTCTGCAGACAACAACTGTTGGCCGGGTTCTTCACCAGTCAGAGCTTTATGGGAGAGTGGCAAAGAGAAAGACACTGTTGAAGAAAACTCAGATTCAATCTGGACTAGAGTTCACCAGAAGGACTGTGGGAGACTCCATGGTCAAGAGGAAGGAAGTTCTTTGGTCTGATGAGACCAGAATGGAGCTTTGAGACCATCAGACAAGACGCCAAACACTGACATCACCACAAACACACCATCCCCACTGTGGAGCACGCTGGTGGCAGCATCATGCTGTGGGGATGCTTCTCAGCAGCCGACCCTGGAAGGCTTGTAAAGGGGTGGGGGGATTCCTGGAGGACAATCTTATTCAGTCTGACAGAGAACTACGGCTTAGAGAAGATTTATTTTTTGTCATGACAATGAGTCGAAGCATACATAACTTTTATATATACTTTTATGGACATTACTTTGTAGAAATTTGTTCTAGCTTTGAAATTAAAGAGGGCTGTATGTCATTGTTTTGCCAAATTATACTGAGAATGATAGATGATGGTTTAAACATTTCAACACCAACCTGCTGTGTTGTATTTTAAAGGTTCCAGTCAAATGTTTGTTTGTTCGTGTATTTAGTCAGCAAAGTTTTCTTAAATTAGTAAAAATATGGCGTTGTGAGACCTTTATTACAGCTCACCTCCTTTGAATCAAAGGTTAAGCTTTTGGTATTTCAATGACCCAAACACAACATTTCTGACTGGTTTGAGGTTACAACATAAAAATTACTGAATGAATCAAAAAATACCATAAAATAGTTTGAATTCATCAACTGACCATTTATAAATAAAAACAGATAAAATATGGTGTCTTCCATCTTCATGTCATCAAATAAATCAATACAGCAACACTAAAAACAGAAACAATCATGTGATGGAGTATTCAGGCTGAAGTTTTTAACTAGCGTCTCCTTAAAGTAGCGTACATCCATTTCATCATGTGGCCTCCTAATACTGGTTTTGGTGGTCATAAGAAGCTTTCCTCTATACAGACCCGGCCTCCTGGCTCAGTGAGGTGTTTAATTCCAACCTGGACGCCAAATTTCTTTAGAAAAATGAACAAAGAAGAAGTGAAGTCTGTGTTAATATAATCCCTGTATTCATGTGGTTAAAAATCCTTTTGTGTTTTCAGCGTATCCTTCAAAGGGCCTTTAGCAGTCCTGCCGTTTTTACCTCCACTTCTCTCTCCCTCTGTCAGTTAATCCCTCCATCCTCTTCATTTACATCAGCTAAGAGCTAAATGTTCCACTAGTATGTAGAAAAAAGGCTGTCCTCATGCACCCAGCAGTTTGGCTGTAGATGCATTATGATTATATTCATTATTCAGTATTAAAGTCCAGTTTCTATGGTCTAATCTCTGGAGTCTATGTGCCTTACAGTGAAACACTGAAGGCTGCAGGGTAGGATTGTATCTTTTATCTAACACTGCCAAACCTTACTCAAATATTCCAGCAGTATCCTGTATTATCGCCACATTATGAAGACAAAAAATCACACTTTCTGAGTTTGACCGAGAACTTAAAGGCCAGCTAAGCAGATTTCATTTCTTGAGTTTCAGTGAAAACATCATTCAGTCTTTGGGCATTAGACACGTTTGTACCCTGAGAGAAGTTACTGACTCAGTTAGAGAAGTCCAGCCACAAAGCACCATGGATACTGACATGATGGGTTCAGTTTTTATCTCTTGTAGTTACCATGGATACTGACATGACGGGTTCAGTTTTTATCTCTTGTAGTTACCATGGATACAAGTAGCTTTACCAGAAGTCTTTTCAGATTACAGCTAGAATTTTTAAGTGTAGGAAAGTTTCCACAGTTAGCCAAACTTAAATGTACAAGTAAAATCATGGTGATGCATCTTTAAATGTCTAATAACCTGCTACAAGTAGATATTTTTTACTTGAAACTGTCTACTAGTATGGTTGGGCATCAACTGCATCTTATTTGATTTATCAAATTTTTATAACAAAGTACACTCAAGTACACAAAACTAAAAAAAGTTTTTGTTAATGCAGCACACAATATGTAGTTTCCCTAAATGAGGTAATTTTTATTTTTAATTTAATATTTTTTTAATTTTTAATTTTTATTTTCCAAGGCAATCAGTTTAAATGATTTTTAGATAAAGGTTTACTTATTTAATGCTGTATATAATATCATACTATGTGTCATGGTTTCTTTCAAAGAGGATTGTACATGTATACCCCCAGGCTTAATGACATCATAAAGGCATGTAATGTAATTTGGATATGACATCATAAAGACATTTTGTCCTAAAGACGTGATGTCATAAAGACGTGATGTCATAAAGATGTGATGTCATAAAGACGTGATGTCATAAAGACGTGATGTCATAAAGATGGGATGTTATAAAGACGTGATGTCATAGAGACGTCCTCTGTGGCTGGCTCTCCACAGGAACCTCTCCTGCCTCTTCTTTTTGACCCCTCAGCACTTTTACAGTACAGCAGTTTTCAGCCTCAGCAGGCGGAGGTTTTAGTTTCTCTTGGTGGCTTGTACGAGGGATTTTTAATATTTTTCTTTGCCTGAGGGCGACATTAAAGCTTTAGTATTCAGTCCAAACAGCCCTTCATTTTTACTTTGTCCTTATTTTGCATTTTAATCACCTCGTCTTTCCTGCAGAGCCTGTGATTTCTGAGAGTGCTAAACTCTGTCATTTGTCATCCTCGTTTATTGTTTTATCTGCCTTTGTCATTTATTTTTATCTATATGCAACTCCAAACAGCGTGGTCTGTGTTTGGTAATAAGCTAACCAATGATAAAGCGCCCTTATCTTCATGGTAGGCAGACGTAATTTCAGCTGCTGACTTATCTGCAGCTGTGCGGCTGATAATTTTTCCTGTTTCTCACAAAAGGCCTCCACATGGTAAATCCCCGTACGAACAATGGCTATAATCAAATTACTCTTCATGCAGCGCTCCTTCACACTCAGGGATTAAGACTTAAGACAAAGTAGTTCTCACTGCTGAGGCACCTCCAGTCGCTCAGAAAAGACCTGTCTTATTTTATGCTCTTCTGGGCACAATCCCATTCAGACTGGAGAAAAACACGACTGTATTTCCTCAGTAATCACCCAGAAAATCCTCATTTGAGAATAAAGCAGTGAAGCCTGAGTGGAGTTAAGGATAAGCCAATGACATCAAGCAAAGCTGAGACAACTGTCAGTCAAACAAACGTAACACACGCTCGCTTCTGAGGCGCCGGGTTTCCTCAGATTAACACAGAAATCAAACTAAAACACCCCTGGACCTTTCTGACTTCACTGGGAGTGATCTCGCTGTCAGATTAAGTTACAACATGATGCAATATTAATCACAGTAATACACAATATGATCCAAAGAGATACAAAACAATAGGATATGATACCATCACCATATGACATCATACAATACCATACACAAGGCCGCCCATAAGGGGGGTCAGCAAAATCCTGGTCCATTGCAAAGTTAATCTGTGATGGTATTTTTTAACCTGAACAATAACCACTCCTATCAGAGCAACAAAAGGGATTTTTTTTATTATACTGTAGCACAATTTGGCCTTTTTCAAAATGTAAAACCCTTTTCATAAAACACCTAACCGTTTTTATTTGAGATGTTAAAAACGTGGATGGGCTCGCTGAACTAAATGATTAGGAAAGTAATGTCAGACTAAGCTAAGCAATAATGTGCACAGATGTTAGCATGCCAGAAATTAAAGTGGAAGAAATGGAGACAGCTTTTTTGGAAAATAACTGAATAAGTGTGAAAAAAGGTAAAAAAGTTGCAAAAATAGGGTGGGAAAAAAGTGGGAATAATGGAAAAAAGTCACAGAAAACAATGCAAAAATGGACAAAAAGGTGGCTAAAATGGGAACAAAAGCAACAAAAAATGGTTAAAAAAAAAAGTAGGTGATAGAAATGGATGAAAATGGGGCAAAACTGGGAAAAATTTCCATAGGTGGTGCATAATGGGGGGGGATGCTACAATGGCAAAAGGCAGCTAAAGTTGACAAAAATAGGTTAAAAGTGGCAAAACATTGGCAATAATGGACAATTTGTTTCAAGAGTAATGCAAATAATTTCATCATCAGAACGCTCTCTTACGTTTCTCTGTGTGGCGTACGAAATGTCCTCTGTGCTCTAAACGTATTTCTGCCATTGTTTTATATTTGATGAACCAACCAACAGGAAACAGGGAGAGGAATGGACCAATCAGGTTAGCTCTGCCTGTTGTTGCTATGCTGTTCCCCACTGAGAGTCCCAACATTCTACTACACACACACACACAACACACACACACCCACACACACACATTTATCATCTCAGTCCACTTCCAAGCTCTTTAGAAAGTGTCTGGCCACTTTTTCTGCAGCGCTGGTTCTAGAAGTGAAATAAGAGTCAAATCCCCCATCCAGATCTCCCATGGACATTCAGATCTCCCATAGACATCCAGATCTCCCATAGACATCCAGATCTCCCATCCAGATCTCCCATGGACATTCAGATCTCCCATAGACATCCAGATCTCCCATAGACATCCAGATCTCCCATAGACATCCAGATCTCCCATCCAGATCTCCCATAGACATCCAGATCTCCCATCCAGATCTCCCATAGACATCCAGATCTCCCATAGACATCCAGATCTCCCATAGACATCCAGATCTCCAGTAGACATTATGACAATTACAACCGTTTTACTGTCTGAACTGCATGACCTGAGTACTAATGACTGTAGAAAATTTGATAAGGTGAAAAACTGCCTTGGAAAAAAACAGAGAAAAGTAGCAAAAATGGGATAAAGGTGGAACAAACAGGGAAAAGGTGGCAAAAAGAAGTTGCAAATTGCCCCCCCCCCCCCCAAAAAAAAGGAAGAAAGGGGTGTTTAATGGCAAAAAAATTAAAAAAATAAATAAATAAATAAATAGCTTAAATGGGTGGAAAGTGCCAAAAGTGGTGAAAATGTCAAAAAGTTTCCCCTTTTAAAGGTTTTCTGGGGAAATAATATTTAAGATTAAGACATAAAAGAGCCACATGTGGCTCCAGAGCCACACGTTGAGTATCACGGATCTAAAGATTTGAGATCAAGCACATTCAGAGCACACAGGCAGGTTTGAATGGAAAGACTGAAGAAGAATCTAGAATGTATGCTCTACAAAGGTAAAAATGTTCTCTCTAGTTTTGTGACAATAATGACTCCATACTTTACTATGTCCCATCTAAAAGGTCAACAGCAGTTAATGTTATCATTGAAATGAATGCTTTAATGCTGGACCTGAATCACATGAACATGAACACACTCATGCTGACAGTGATTTAGACAAGACGACGCTGTAAAAAGGACCATGGTATTTAAAAATGATGATCCTCCCTGGTCCACAGTAATAATAATCAACATTACTTTAACATGTTTATACCCCAGGCAAAGTTAGGTTTCTACATGTTCATGTCAGATTTTAAAACTTGAGCTTAGAAGGAAAAAGCCGGGGTAAAAACTTAGTCATTATGGTTCTAGTGTTCAGCCAGGCCTGGGCTGTTTGCCCGTGTTTGTTGGTGGTTAAATGTGTGTGCGTCCTTGGAGCGGCCTCACTTCCCTATGGCCAGCGCTAACATGCTAACAACTTTTACTGGAAATAACTGCTCCCTCTGGGCCATGCTATCATGCTAACAATAGACGTTCGCCCTCAGGCGGACGCTATCATGCTAACGAGTTGTCTGTCTCTTAGCATTAGCGCCGCTGTCCTGCTGGGACGGCGGCATGCTCCTTCATCTGAAGAGGTCAGACAGCGGAGAGTCAGAGCCTGTGAGCTCTGAGCGTCTCTGTTTAGGGCTTAGCGTTGATAATGTCGTCATAAACAGGTGAAGAACAGCCGAGGATGGGGGTCACATGACTTTATGAACACGTGGATGTCTCTGTGTCTCTGAACTCGTTTCTTTCATCAGCTGAAAGCTTGCTCTAAAGAAGTCGGGGTGCTGTGTAAAACGTCTCCTGTTTAATCCATCATTCCAAAAAAGAACTTCAAATTTTTCCCTCTGACCACAGAACAGTTTTCCATGTTTCCTCAGTCCATGTTAAATGAGCTTTGGTCCAAACTAAATGAATTGATCGTGTCTGCAGAATATATGTAACTAAATGGTATAACAAAAAGTTAAATAAAACTCCTCATACCCCTTTATTTTCCTATAGAAACAGACCGCTACACATGCTGGACTGATTTTTACTCATGCAACGACTTTCTACAAATATGATGTTTCTCCTGCAATAGTAGCAGGAAATTTGACTCCCCTTTTGTAAGACTAGCTGTCTTTGTTTTTAATCTGGATCAGGATTGATAAAGAAACAGTCAGATTTCTCATATGTGTAAAAAATAATATCTTATTCCTAATAAAGCTGGTTTTTATCCTGTTTCTGACAGAAGGGACTGGAAACATGCATCAACCACTCGTCAATATTTATCTCAGTGAAGACAAATTAGCATGAAGAACGCTCTCTGTGACATGGCAGAGACTGAGACAGCCTCACTGAGGGTCCTCGAGTCAGGCATCTCGCTCCTCGCCACTCAAAGCGTTTAGACAGAGCTTTATTTAAAACACAGCCCAGAGACGACGCAGAACGCCGTAGGGCTCACAGCTGAGGCCGCGTCTGCACACAGAGCTGTTCATCCTCCTGACATCTGTCTGTCTGTCCGTCCTGCAGATCTGCCCATCCATCTGCAGATTTGTCCATCCGTCCTGCAGATTTGTCCATCCATCTGCAGATCTGCCCATCCGTCCTGCAGATTTGTCCATCCGTCCTGCAGATTTGTCCATCCATCCTGCAGATTTGTCCATCCATCTGCAGATTTGTCCATCCATCTGCAGATTTGTCCATCCGTCCTGCAGATTTGTCCATCCATCCTGCAGATTTGTCCTTCCGTCCTGCAGATTTGTCCTTCCGTCCTGCAGATTTGTCCATCCATCTGCAGATTTGTCCATCCATCTGCAGATTTGTCCATCCATCTGCAGATTTGTCCATCCATTCTGCAGATTTGTCCATCCATCTGCAGATTTGTCCATCCATCTGCAGATTTGTCCATCCATTCTGCAGATTTGTCCATCCATCTGCAGATTTGTCCATCCATTCTGCAGATTTGTCCATCCATCTGCAGATTTGTCCATCCATTCTGCAGATTTGTTCATCCATCTGCAGATTTGTCCCTCAGTCCTGCAGATTTGTCCATCCATCTGCAGATTTGTCCATCCATTCTGCAGATTTGTTCATCCATCTGCAGATTTGTCCATCCATCCTGCAGATTTGTCCATCCATCTGCAGATTTGTCCATCCGTCCTGCAGATTTGTCCCTCAGTCCTGCAGATTTGTCCATCCATCTGCAGAATTGTCCATCTATCCTGCAGATTTGTCCTTCCGTCCTGCAGATTTGTCCATCCATCTGCAGATTTGTCCATCCATCTGCAGATTTGTCCATCCGTCCTGCAGATTTGTCCCTCAGTCCTGCAGATTTGTCCATCCATCTGCAGATTTGTCCCTCAGTCCTGCAGATTTGTCCATCCATCTGCAGATTTGTCCATCCATCCTGCAGATTTGTCCATCCATCTGCAGATTTGTCCCTCAGTCCTGCAGATTTGTCCTGCAGATATACCCGTCCATCCTCTGACATCTGTCCGTCTGTAATAAGCCATTATCAGGAGGAGAAGAGACCGTTCAGCTGAAGGGTATTGACGAGTAATGGAGAGGCCAAGTTTATCCCAGAGGCTCCCACCGTCATGATCCTCCACTGCCTCCATTCACAGCGACCCTCGGCTCTAGTGTTTACGCTCCTCTGTTGAAAGGACGAGACAGAACAGCCCAGGGACACACACCCCACGATCAGGTCACTGTTTCACTCTGTCGTTCTGTGTTCCCGTCACTTAGACCACACTTTTCACCTCCGCTTTCCCAGAATGGCGTCCAGTCAGCTCAGAAACAGAGCGAGCTTTGATCGTTGCGCCGACACTCCTCAGTGACATTTAGATTCTCGGTTTGTTTTATGTGAAGTGACTGACACTGAGCGCCGCACTGACATTACAAGCAGCCGGGTCAAAAGTCACAGACTGCAGACCAAACAGCCAGGAAGAGGACAGAGACGCTGCTTCCTGCAGTGTTTTACTCGCTCACCATCCAGATGCTCAGAGCTTCCTGTCAGAGCTCCACAGGAAGTTGAATTAGGGTCATGTAAACAAGCTGTCATCACTCTGACGGTACCTTCCCTTTAAACTTACTTTAAAACCATTCATACCAAAGTTTTAGAACATTTTGACTGACATCTGATGAAAAACACAGGGGTGTAATAGATCCCAGAGGTCAAGGGTCAGGATGGGTTCAGTTCAACAGGAAAGAAGCTCCAGTGTTTACATCTGACTGATCAATTACTCAGTGGATAAAGCTCCAGTTTCTCCATCCTAAGTAGTTTTAAACTCCCCGTGGTAGCTGGTAGAGTCTTCAGTGAATCAGATATTACACAAAACAGAGCAAAACAATAATAAAAAACAATGATAATAATAAAGAAAAATAACAACAATAATGACAATAATAAGAAATAATAATAATAATAATAATAATAATAATGGGGGCTGCCACTATTTCAGCAAGACCATGCTAAACCACATATCACATCCATCACAACAGCATGGCTTCACAGGAGAAGAGTCCAGGTCCTGAACTGGTTGTTTACAGACTGTTGTTAAAGAAGAGAGGATGCTTGTATTTTTATTTATTTTTTATGATATTGAACTAAAGTCAGGGATTCATGTTTTGTCCTTTTGTGAGTTTTTTTTTTTAATATTTTATCATTCTAAATTTTTAATTTCATGTCAAATGTTGATTTTTGGGTTTAAAAATCCAAAAATCCTGCAGAGCAGGATCATATTGGAACCAGGTTTCAGTCTCCATCCATATGAATAATGATAATAAATGACCATCAGATCTACAGAAACGCTCTCCAGTGCTTCATTGCTGCAGGATCCTGATCCATCAGGGCGATCATGTCTGGACTGTAATCTCAGGTGTGCAGGTCTGAAAGCTTACATGAAGCTGTAATTAGAATAAAGCAGGTTTTCATCGGAGCTCTGAGCTGAATGGCAGCGTCTCAACCTCAGGCTCTAATTAATGTGTTTAGTAGCAGCGCTGAATAATAGATTAAATGGCTGCCTTCCTCTGGGTAATTCTCCATCCCCACACACATTAGATCTAACACATCCACACAAACACTCGACTACAATAGACGCAGAGACTACAGTCATTTATGCTGCTGCAGCCTCAGGGGCATCCATGCAATCATCTCCTGCTGAGAAAGCAGCTCTGACACCCAATAGGCCCCGCCCCCTTACACCAGCAGGTTTAGACTCAGTCCGCTCCTCCAGGTCTGATCCCCGTCTCTGGTGCCTCAGTGTCCACATTTACATTTCAGTCATCCGTGGAGATTTACCCACAATTCACAGCAGAAACACTCAGCAGCTCTGAAGCGGTGTTCTGGACTCCTATTGGCTCGCTGAAATATCTATCCCAGCATCAACAATTACAATTCTTGGAAGTACAAAAAGTCTCCTTCAGCAAAGCTCCACAATATAATTTTCTCTAAGCAGTGATAAAATAGTTCATGAAAAACACTGAAAACAAAATTATACGAATCTAACAACACCAGAAAAAAAACATCCAAATAAAATATTTTTGTTGAAGCCGTTTTGAAAAATGAAGCGACCTACAGAAAGCTCTAGAACAGTCTTTATTTACATAATTAAACTTTAGGAGTGTTAAATAGAAGCTGACAACTATTTTTTCTAGATATTATTATTTTTAAAGCCAATTTTAAATGACAAGAAAATCTCAGAACTTATAAAAGTTTTCATCCCCTTTATCTCCATCCTTTTAATGATTCTATAAATCAAACATGGTCAATGAGAAAACAACTTTAAAGGGGCTCTATGTAAGATTTTTGCTTTAAAACTTCCCACTTTTGAGTATATAACGGTGCACTTTATCCTGATGTGAAGAATGCGGCTCTCTATGTCGTCCTTGTTTGCCTGTATAAGCCTGTGGAGTCGTTTCTCTGTGAAGAATTCGGGACGAATTTTCTGCGAAAATCTCAACGGAAGTGACGTCGGCTACTATGTAATGCACGCACCCCCTTGCTCTGTTTGTACCTGACAATGGTGTGGTGAATGGAGAAGGCTGCTTCCGCGAGTAAACGACCGGCTAGCTCAGCTCAAACGCCCACACAAACTCCTCAGAAACATAAAAAACTAAGACAGTTTTATCTGCTGAAGCCCGTCAAGCTAAAAGAGAGTGTGACCGATGCAGGGGGAAATGGAGGATAAATACTGGTGGAGCATTTGAGAACTGGAGGGAGCTACACTCGGCGCTCAGGATAAATACGGATCCAGAGATGGCCGTCTTTCTGTTGAAAAGGTAAGGCATCACTCCGGACCATGAAATACTATGTAGTGTGTTATGTTCTATAAACCATACGCTACATCACGTTAGCTTGCTTACAAAGATGCTAGCCAAACAACCAGAATGTCACGTTGCTCATTTAGTGTTTTCCGGATATTATTTCATCTTTTTCTTGCTTCCTGTCACTGGACTCAACTTACTGAGTTTATGTTTTGATACTTAGTTTGTAAAATATCTTCAACATATAATGTCAGCTATCTGATATCCACAGTCGAGGCTCCATTATCAGAGCTAAGCAACGTTAGCCTGCTGCTTCTGCTCTGAAACGCGTCCCATTCAATACACTTCACACACATAAAAAGACAATAAAATTGGTCAGTGCTGCACTAAGTCGCTAAGTTGTTCATAGAAATGGTCGCAAAAATATCATCCTTTTTTAATAGCCTTTGTGCCGTGTCTGCGCTAGAGGTTCAAATATGCTTTATTCATTTTTATTTTTTAGTTGGTGGAACTTTTAAGTGTTACTTGACTTACCTCCTCTGTATACATGATGCTGGTAAATCACCTTGGTCTGCGTGTGTATCAGCTGATAAACCGGAGGCTCGTTCATGAGCAAGGAGTGTGCCGTCGTGGACGAGCAACACAATGTTGTTGTAGTTCGCCTAATGGCCGGCGGTGTCGCTACGCTGATATTTTTCTAAATCTTGCATAGAGCCCCTTTAAGTCAAAGTGAAAACAGATTTACACAAAATAATATCAGTTAAATGAATATTAAATATTCCTCCTTCTAGTCAGTCTTAGGTAGAGTCTCCTCTGTCTGCAGTCTCAGCTCTGGGTCTGTGTGGATAGGTCTCAGTCTCAGCTCTGGGTCTGTGTGGATAGGTCTCAGTCTCAGCTCTGGGTCTGTGTGGATAGGTCTCAGTCTCAGCTCTGGGTCTGTGTGGATAGGTCTCAGTCTCAGCTCTGGGTCTGTGTGGATAGGTCTCAGTCAGGATCTCTGGGAGTTTCCTCCATTCCTCTTTGATAAACTGCTCAAGCTCTGTCAGGTTGATCAGGGATCAGGACTGAACAGACCTTTAAAGTCCAGATACTAATCCTCTGTTGGATTGAGGTCTGGGTTTTGACTTGGCCCCTCCAGAACATTCCCCTTGTTGTCTTTAAACCATTTCTGACTGAATAAGATTCTCCTCCAGAATTCATTTTCCCCTCAACCTTTACAAGCCCTCCAGGGTCGACTGCTGAGAAGCATCCCCACAGCATGATGCTGCCACCAGCGTGCTCCAGCATGCTCTTTGGCATCTTGTCTGATGGTCTAAAAGCTCCATTCTGGTCACATCAGACCAAAGAACAGGGGTTCTCAACCTTGGGGTCGGGACCCCATTTGGGGACGTGAGACACTGAGATGGGGTCCCCAGATGCCTTAAAAAACTAAGAATATTTTTCAAATTACACTGTTGCCATTTTACACCAATCTTGCCAAACTAACACATTTTTGTCTCTTAAAACCCTTTTTTCTTAATTTTAAACCCTTTCCACCACATTTTTTCTGCCTGTTTTCCACGTCTAAACCAAATCTACCACTCTCTGCCTATTGTTGGCTCTGTTGTCCCATTATTGCCACTATTAACCCCTTTTACCACTTTTTATGCCACATTTCACAATTTGAAATGCCCATTTTTGCCAGTTTTACCCATTTCTTCCCATTTCTGCCTCAGCTAACCCTTTTTAGCTAGTTTATATCTATTTTTCATCCAATTTCACCAAATTTCCACCTATTTTTGCCACTCTAATGCCATTTCAACCACTTTTTAATCCCCATGTTATCACTTAATTTTTGTGGTTAGTTTTATACCACTTTTATGTATTTTTTGGCATTTCTAACCCATTTCTGTTACTTTTAAAATCTAATTTCACCATCTTTCCAACCATTTCTTGCCATCATTAACCCATTTTATCTATTTTTTTAATGTATTTTAATTCTGTTTTCAACAAAATAACTTACAGTTTTAAGAGGGCTACTTACTACACAAATTAATTAAAATATATTTGTTTCTTTGATAAGCATATACCACAGTTTAACTTTACAGTGGACCATGATTTTGATGCCCCCAGTTTGGCTGGGCCCCAGAAAGCTCTCTCTTTTATCCCCCCTAATGGGCAGCCTTGTCTCCATGACTTTTCTAGACTGTTCATGGCTGTGCTCAAACACCCTCAGGTACAGTGGGGGTCTCCGGTCTCTAGAGCCTTTATTTTGGGGGTTACTGGATGAAAAGGTTGAGAACCCCAGCTCTTGACCACAGTCCTTCTGGTGAACTCTGAATCTGAGTTTTCTTCAACAGTGTCTTTCTCTTTGCCACTCTCCCATAAAGCTCTGACTGGTGAAGAACCCGGCCAACAGTTGTTGTCTGCAGAGTCTCTCCATCTCAGCTGCTGAAGCTTGGAGCTCCTTCAGAGTAGTCATAGGTGTCTTGGTGTCCTCTCTCACTAGTCTCCTTCTTGCACGCCCACTCAGTCTGTGAGGATGGTCTGATCTAGGCAGATTTACACATGTGACATATTCCTTCATTTCTTCATGATGGATTTAACTGAACTCTGGGGAATGTTCAGAGACTTGGAGATGTTTCTGTCTCCATCCTCTGACTTACTTTTCACTAACCTTTCTCTGAGTGTTCTTTTGTCTTCATGGTGTAATGGTAGCCATGAATACTGATGGACCAGTGACTGGACCTTCCAGACACAGGTGTCGTTATCCTGCAGTCACTAACTGTGAGACTACTAGCACCAGCTGTCTGGACCTCTGTTGGATTAGCTCAGCCTCTTTTGGGGGGGGGGGGGGTATTTATGCAGTCACTTATTTACTTATTTTACATTACATTTTTTTTTTTTTTTATTGACACCACTTTGTAGAAATCTGCCTTCACTTTGACATTAAGATGTTTTTTGTTTTTATAATTCTTGTCAAAAAGCCAAATTACATCGACCATCATTATTAATAAAATCCATTAAAGGGTCAAACATCTAGGGGAGTAAAAACTGTTTGTAGACACTGTATTTAGGCTCCTCAGAGAATAAACGTACCTTTCCAGGTGTTTAACATCCTCTCTCATTTCATTTTGAACCTCTGTTCGCCGTGTAAACGTCTGATAAACCTTTAAAGACGGGGTTTTGTAACTCAAAGTGCTCTGGAAGGTTCAGATTTCATGTCTCACTCTCTTCAAACCCTGCAGGTGTCTGGGGATACTGCTGCAGCAGTCAGACAAGCACTGCCATTTATTGCTCAGTGTGCCGGCAGTAACAAACACAAAAACGACAAGCTTTTCTGCTGCACAGTTCAACACACAATCAGAGCCAAAGGAGGACACAGGTGAGGAGAGGAGAGGCTGCACAAGGAGCCAAATAATAAAGCAAACACAACAAAGGCCACTTTTGAAACCCACTGATCCCCACATGACTTCCTGCAGCTGAACCAGAGGAGAGGAAAGCTCACCTGGTTAATAAGAAACAGAACAGAACATTTAAAGCCTGTTAATGCTGCCAAAACATGAGTTTAGGAAAATTCATAAAGCTAAGGCAGAAAACCGCAGACACCTGAACTCAACGTTCATTACACCTTCACATTTATAGACAGAGAACGGCGCCAAACATCTGATACAAAAGTCACTTTTACACAGCCATACGAAGGTGAACGTCAAATCTATAAACCATGTGCAACAGAAGGAATGTAATGTGCAACAGAGAAAAGCAATGCAACATGCAACATTACAGCATTCCCACTAATAATGTAAATAACGGAGTCTCAGGATATGGTTGAGGGTATTTGAGGTCTCTAAGATGAAGAGGTGGGACGTGTGATGGGTGCATCAGAGATGGATCGGCTTGCAAAAGCAAAGAAGCTTCCACACACTGGTTTTGCTGGTGTTTACTGAAACACACATTGCTTAGGTCTGACCCGCCATCGTGTCTCAGATTGGGCTACTGAAGTTTGGGAAAGGCTAACCCAGACTGTAGAAAGAATTCAGACATATTCATGATGGGAACGCCTGCACCATGACGATTCGTCTGAATCCCTCCACAACCCTGGGTAAAGCACATTGTTTTAAAACAGTACCTGTGCAAATATTTAGAGCCTTAGACATTAATAATTTATATATAGTACTGTAGAAGGGTTAGGCATGGACCAAAAATGAAGGAGTGTAATGGCGAGTAATCCTGCCTGAGGATTGGCAGAACCCTGGTCGTACTCTGGATGTCTTTGCTTATCGGGGGCATAGGGAAATAATTTACATCTTTACTGCTGAGAGACTCTGCCTCTCTAAAATGCTTCTTTAATACCCAGGCATGTGACGGACCTGTTGACTATTAACCCAATTAGTTGCAGCATTCTCCTCCTGCTGACCCGTCCCTACTTTTTTGATATGTGTTGCTGCTGTCAAATTCAAACCATCTAATATTTTCTCAGATATGTTGTTTATGTTCTGTTGTGATTAAATATGGGGTTATGAGATCTGACAACCCATGCATTCTGCTGTTTTTATGTTTGCACAGAGGAGGAGGAGAAGGAGAGGAAGGAGGAGGAGGAGGAGAAGGAGAAAGAGGAAGAGGAAGAGGAGGAGGCAGACAGGCTGAGGGGAAATGAAACAGTGTTTCTCCTCTCTTTGGCTGCCAGTTCTGCTCTTATCAGCTCCTACAGACGGAGATGACACGAGCACCTGCTCCCATACTCGTGTTATTTATTGTTTATTGGTGTTAGGATGAAGAATGCAGACTGCTGGAGAAACTCAGGCTGGAAGGAGCAGCCAGAGAGAGACGGGGCTGAGGAGGAGGAGAAGAAGGAGACGGAGAGAGATGGACAGAGACGGGGCTGATTTGGTTGGCTGGTGACATTTTGCCCTTGAGGATTCACTCGTAGTTTCACGCTCAGTTGAATGCCTCAAATGTGAAACGAGGATAAAGTGCAGCGCTGCGTGTACCGCCTGAAAAGATGTTTATCTTCAACAACACAATCTTCCCAAATACAGACCAGAAAGAGGGACGAGAGTCTGCTGAGACCAGAGCGAGCAGAGGAAAGGATTATCTTTAATGAATCATCTGAAGCTTCGTGTTTGACACTACAGAGGACCATCAGGGCCAGAGTCTCCGTCAGCCGGGACACAGACCTGACAGGAAATAGAGGCTCTCTTAGTTTCCTGTCCACAGAGACACATTTTCAATGACTACACCTTCATCCTGGTTTAAAAACACATAAAACAGAAGCTTGTGGTTGGATGTCAGCTCTGTTAGGGGGGTTTACTCTGAAATCCTGCAGGTTATTCAGCGTCCTATACGGGACACTAAAGCTCCAGTCTTCCTGGAGGTTCTCAGGTGTGGATGTGAGGAGCATCTGTGGTTACACCTCGGCTCCACCTGCTTCTTTCTGCTTTCTAGAGACGTCCACATACACGCCTCCTCCTTCCTGGTCCAGACTCTGATCTGTTCTTCTATTGTGTTAATCACACTGTGGTTTTATCAAATAGCAGGAGCAGAAGGTGGAATTAACCTGCAGAGACATCAGCAGGTAGCTGACGTATGCTGCTTTTTAATTATGTGTCATAATGAGAACGCTGATGCAGCAGATTTACAGAAACCCAAACCTGTTAGAGCTCAAATCTGAACAGGATGGCAAAGAGAAGCTGGAGTAAGTCCTGCTAAAATCACAGCTGGTCTTCAGTGTTTGTAAAGATAACCACAGGATCCTGGAGCTGCTCGATGCAGAACTGTGAACTCTGATTTATAAAATATGTGTTAAAATCCATCCGTTTAAATATTTGCAGCAGAGGTGTCCTGCATAGTGCACATTTTAAAGCAGAGAGAAGAATGACTCTCATCAATCATGTTTTTATTCTCTCAAAGACGTGATGAGTAGTGTTGGTGCAAAAGAGGGAGGACAGGGGTGTCAGACTGAGTCACAGCAGGGGCCGAAATCTGGATTTAGGTCTAACCTGAGGGTCTAACGGGTCAAGATTTAACTGAACACTGTCAACCGTGTTTGCACAGGTAATAAAATTATGGGGGAAATGAAACAGAGATGAAAAAGGATTTTAAGATTTCTAAAAAAAAAAAAAAAAAAGATTAAATATCACAGCATTAATGTTACTAAGTGTCCATGTAAAATAAATGCTTAATAAATAAATGAGTTTAAAGGCTCAAAATCTGAGATAAAAGGGGGCTGGAGCCTATCCCAGCTGTCATTGGGCGAGAGGCAGGGTACACCCTGGACTGGTCGCCAGTCAATCGCAGGGCTGACATAGAGACAGACAACCAGGCATGCTCACATTCACATCCATGGGCAATTTAGAGTGATCAGTTAACCTAATGAGCATGTTTTTGGTGGTGGGAGGAAGCCGCTGCCCTAAATTTATTTACTTGCATTCCTGAACAGAAAAATTTGTTTTAGTGGTTGAATGTTATGCTTGACTCATTTCTGACTTCTCAGAGAAGCGCAGTGAGCCGGCTCAAATTTGGGTATAAAAAGGTGAATTCAGTTTGAAATTCCTCATTCCTGTTCAAAATGGTAAAACATGGAGAGCTGACTGAAAATGAAAGAGTCCACATTAAAGCACTTCATGATGCTGGATGGTCTCTGAGACAGATATGACAGCTGGTCTAATACATTTGTTAAGTGCTGTATAAATACACTGCCTGGCCAAAAAAAAAGTCGCCACCTGGATTTAACTAAACAAATAGGTACGAGCCTCCTATTGGATAATTACTGCATGAGTGATTATCTTTCAGCTGGCAACAAGTTATTTAACCCCAGCTGATGCAATGAGTAACTTCTCTTTTCTTAAACAATGGATTTTTTCTTCCCTAATGGCACGGGCATATTCCAAGATGACAGTGCCAGGATTCATCGGGCTCAGATTGTGAAAGAGTGGTTCAGGGAGCATGACACATCATTTTCACACATGGATTGGCCACCACAGAGTCCAGACCTGAACCCCACTGAGAATCTTCGGGATGTGCTGGAGAAGGCTTTGCCCAGTGGTCAGACTCTCCCATCATCAATATTAAAATTAATGCAACACTGGATGGAAATAAATCTTGTGACATTGCAGAAGCTTATCGAAACAATGCCACAGCGAATGCGTGCTGTAATCAAAGCTGAAGGCGGTCCAACCAAATATTAGAGTGTGTGACCTTTTTTTGGTGGAGACTTTTTTTTTGGCCAGGCAGTGAATATAAACATAAATGACCTTGCGGGCTGGGTAAAACTGCACCGTGGGCCACATTTGGTCCCCAGGCCTTGAGTTTGACACCCGTAAGGTAGGAGCATGTCCGTGGTTTTGGGGGTTGCTAGCATAGCTACTCGCTCTATCCGTACCAGCGATAAAGACGCCTCTAGGGCTGAACAATCTGCAAAAATAATCTAATAGCGATTATTTTTCCTAATACTGTGATTTAATGTGTGATTATTTTTAGGTTCCCCACTCTTTATTAAAACAATCACCATATTATATAAATAAAACGAGGAATAAATAATTCATAAAAAGAAATTCTAATCGTGATTCTGGTGCATGTGGCATTTTTGATATCAGTTGCTAAATTGAAGGGGAAAAACCTTTTTTATTGTTATTCTTGTTTTGAATAAAAAACACACATGAAGAAGAAAAGTAGGATTCCTGTATTAAAAAAATCCACAAAAGAAACTCATGTTTGCATGTGGTGTAGAGCATAAAACATCTACTACAAAAAATTGTGTTTGGTATTTTACACATTTCAGGTTAAAGGAATTTTGCAGTAGGCCATGTTGTGATTTAATCTCATTTGCGATCAGTTGCCCAGCCCTAGTAACCACTGAACATGTTTTTGAATTAAAGAGTATAATGATGTAAAATTTCCCCCTAAATAAAAAATAACATCAAAATCGAGCATGAGTTCAATAATTGGAACTCACTGTTTCCAGAATCATTCAGCCTTGAGGTGTAGTGCACATTCACTACGTGGAAAGTTTAGTGAGATTTAGATGTCAGTTTACCTGTGGATCATTTATGAAGCATCAAACAGCTCTAACAAATGTTAGGAGATTTAACTATCAGTGACTTCTGACTTTATTTACATTTTACAAATTGTCCCAACTTTTTTGGAATTGTTGGCTGTACACCGTAACGTACATTCTGATGATAATCTAGAAAAGCAGCTCCTCCGTCGTCAGCGGTGATGTCAGTACAGTGATAATAGTCCTCTTTGAATTTCAGATTGAAACTTTAAATGAGACTCCGTTTCTCCAGAGTTTCCTTCTGCAGGTCAGAAAAAGGACAGAACATTCTCAGTCAGCTGTGTTTAATTCTACAGTCCTGCTGGTGAACGCAGCCTGAGAAATTACCTGGACCAAAAGAACAGAAAAGTCTATTTTCTCTGCTCTGAGGACGTTTCTTCTGCTGACGGACGGATTCTCGGCCGCTCAGCGTGAACCCATTACTGCAGACTGTATGTTTTTCGGGAAACGGTCCCGTCCTGGGTTTTAATGTGGATCAGCGGGGGTCTGCTTCATGAAGCCATCAGCGGAGCGTGAGTGTGTGTTAACATGAGGTCAGAGCGGGGTTAGCGCTGCATTCAGAGCTCTCCTACATGCTCTATTAGAGTGAGAGGCCTCTCCTATTCAGCCCACCTCCATTCTCCTCAGCCGGGTTTCCTGGCATGAATGTGGCACGGCGTTGTGTTTCAGGACTCCATTTGGGGGCCTTCATACTGACTGAGCTCATTGTTGGAGCAGAGCATTCATTAGCCTCCGTCTATCTCTACTCCTCCATCTTTAAGTGGTCTCTAAAGGTCATGACCTCTGCCTCTAGGCTCCTAACCTCTGTCGTCAGATGATTAAAGGACAAGTCTGACATTTTATGCCTAACGACGAATGATACCACCAGGAAGCCGGAGTCAGAAGGAGGTTAGCTTAGCGAAAACGGCTGGATCAGGTGAACAGGTCGTCTTTTATCACCATCAGAGACTTTATTTCTCAGAATTTAAACTTCAGATAATAGCAGGAAAATAACAGGGGGTTTCTTCATTATTTCAATTTAAAGTTGGGCAGATATTTTCTTCATTATTTCATTTTAAAGTTAAGCAGTTGCACAATGAATATGGCACATTTGAGAAGGCTTTTATTTTGAAATCTTACATCAGATTGCCTTGTTACTGTGCCGGATATGTTGAGGGGTGTCTAACTATCCCTCTAAGGTGGAATGAATCTGAGGTTACAGGGGGTTCCTTCATTATTTCAACTGAAACTTGGGCAGTTATTTTCTTAATTATTTCATTTTAAAGTTGGGCAGTTTCACAATGAATATGACATATTTGAGAAGCCTTTTTTTTTTTTTAAGTCCACAATAGATTGCAGGAAAACTCCCGTATGCTGTCTGGATTGCACTAAAACACTGGCAGTGTTTTCATGAATAAACAAAACCTACCCGGCAACAAGGCCAATGTATTATTTTTATTTATTTATTTATTTATTTTTTGGTGCAATTCAGACAGTTCTTCAGAAGACAACTGGCTGTTCTTGAGGGATTTATTCTTCCCACTTTTAGAATAGAAAGCCTTTTTTGTCATTGTCTGTCTTGCATACAATGAATTAGCAGCACTGCTCCATTTGGTGCAATGCACAAAAAAAAAATAAAACAAACAAACAAAAAAAAAAATCAAATGAAAAGATTGGGTCATTTGTTTAGTTTTGGGTTCTTCTTTTAAATCACTGCAACTGCAGTTACAAAAAAGTTGAGTCAATGATTGTCAACTCTCATAAACTCATATTGACTCACAATAGAACAGGAACAACACATTAAATGTTAAACTGAGACGTTTTACCATTTCAGGAAAATATTAGCAGCCACACATCTCAAAAAAGTAGGGACAGAGCAAAAAAAAAAAGGCTGGAAAAGTGGTACAAATGAAAAACAGCTGGCGTGACCTTTGCAACTAATCAGGTTATCATCAGGTCAGTCACATGACTGGGTATTAAAGGAGCATTTTAGAGAGGCAGAGTCTCTCAGCAGTAAAGATGGGCAGAGGTTTACCATTTTGAGAAAAACTGAGTCTTTAAATTGAGGCAAAATTTCAAAAGTATGTTCCTCAACTTAAACTTGTGACAGCTTTGAATGTCCACCATCTACAGTCCATAATATCAGCAGAAGATTTAGAGAATCTGGAGACTGAGGCAACATGGAAAACTGTTCTGTGGTCAGAGGAAACCACAGACGCCGTGTCCTGTGGACTAAAGAGGAGAGGGAGCATCCAGCTGGTGTCTGCACCCTCACCCTCACTGTTAAAACAAGCTGAGCTTCACGTATGCGTTCTCGTTGATGTTGCTGGATCATTATGTGGTTTTGTGAGTCATTTATTGTGATTTTACTGTTTGTCAAAGTCTGTAAAGCACTTTGGTCACCTAAGGTTGTTTTTTAAATGTGCTACATAAATAAACTTTGACTTGCCTTACTGAAGTGCCGTGGAGGAATGGAGTAGTCAGTGTTTCCTGCTGCAACCCTCTCTTTTTAAGCTTTCTCCCCGTCTGATCATTCAGATCCCTGACCGGTTTTATTGACGTTTTGAACTCTCAGTGACTTTCTAACAAGCTCTGAACCGTCCTCACCAACAGCCTGATAAAAACCTGCCCAATGGTTGTGTGCTCCATCAGGGTGACTTCTTCACATCATCACTGCTCTGGACATGGAAGCCATGATGAGTACGATCCACGCATGGTTGGAGAAGTTTGAGAATCTTATGGCGTTAACAACACCCTGGACACTGAGACCGTCCCAAAGTCTGAACTATGGAGGAGGAGCCTCTCATCCTTGTTGTGGAAGGATTTCTGCTTTACAGCTACAAACCTGTGATCGACTTGCTGAACCAACGTTACTTTATTTCCATCCCGAACAAAGAATGCAAAAAGAGGAGGAGCTCTAGGAACTCCACGGTGCCAGATCCACCTGACCTGCTCCACGTCTTTGAAACACAAGAGCATCAGTTCCTGGCTCAGCTCTAAAGCCTGCATCTCTGATGGTCTGGGGTTGCATTAGTGCCTATGGCGTCTGGAAAGGAACTATCAATGCTGAAAAGTAGAGAGAGCTTTTAGAGCAGCATCTGCTTGGCTAGGTCTGATGAATGGTTTTTACCTTGATAAATTAAAACATTTAAAAACTGACTTTTGTTGTATTGTCTTTGTGTAATGTTAAAATCAGTTTGATTATTTAAGAGTAAAAGAGCCCAAATATTCCAAGACACCAGTGAACCACAGAAAAGTGAAACCCTCAGCTTACAGTAGAGTCAGAGGTTAAAAATAAAAATCAGGGAGGAAAATGAAATTAAAATCTGGCTGAGAAGTCTGTTTTTGACTCCCTGATCCAAACAGATCCCAGGTTAGAGGAGAGTTTTATATTTGAACCCTCAGAGGATCCTGGGATATTTTCTGTACATTTATTTTTTTATTTTCATGCCATCTTGGCTGAATAAAGCTCAAACATGCCAGAGGATATCTGTGTGTGTGTGTTCATGTCCAGCTCCACACACACTCTGTGTTTATTCAGTCATAAAACCCTGCTACAGTAGTTTACAGCAATGAAATAACAGTGGGGTTATGGAACCATTCTGGCCTTTAAAGGGTTAAAATTTCCAGAATATCATTATTATTCGATATGAATATTTCAGGCTGAAGTAGTTTTACAAGATTGGCTCATTTAAAGTGGAAAAAATCTGAATGTATGATGTTTGTACAGCAGATTTGTGGAGGTGGCTGGTTTTTAAGTTGGATTTAAAGGATCTCTCGTGGGTTAAAAGGGGAAGGTTTAGAGGTTACATCAGAGTTTTGGGTCTTCAGGTCTACATACTGCTGGCGTTACTCTGTATGTAGAAGGTTCATAGTAATCCTGGTCTCTGTGGTGCCAGTTCTGGTGTTCTGGTCTGGTCTTTCACAGATGAAGCTCAGTGGAGTGGAAGCAGAGGGAGATTAGACCGCTCTCATAAAAGCATGGACGGTGTGAACTGAGGTGACCTATATCCCAGAGAAAGACGTTTCTATCAGACTGTCTGTGAGCCTGGAGGCTGTCTGGGTGGAGGTTTAGTAAAACACCCGTTTCCTGATGTGGCTGATTTAAAATAAAAGCTTTCTAACAACCAAACAACCGAGGAGTTCTTAGTTCAGCACTAGTTGGTTTTAACACAGTCAAACTCAACTTTGATGTCTTCATTTTAAATATTATTCCCCCAGAAAACATTAAAAAGAGAAACTTTTTTCCACTTTTCACCCATTTAAGCTCTCTTTTGCCATTAAAAACCCTTTTTTCCTTTTCCTTTGGGCCATTTTGTATCTTCTTTTGCCACTTTGTCCCCATTTATTTCACTTTCATCCAGTTTTTGTCCTTTTTCAACATTTTTTGCCGACTTAAACTACTCTTTGCCAGTTAACACCCCTTTTTTCCCTAATTTTGCCACTTTTAGCCCATTTTTGTCATTTTCTTTGCTACTTTTTGTGGTGATTGCACTTTTTATGGATTTATTTTGGTAATTTCCTGTGGACTGCTTCCTGTTTGGAGTGTTTTTTTTTTGTCTCTTCACAGAGATTGGTCGTTTCACCGGCACTGGCTTCCCTGGCACCTACGTACCTGCACCTCACCACCGCAATCACCGCGTACTCCAAAGCTCTGCTCTGAGCTCTCTCCAGCGTATCTTGGCTCTCTAGTGACTTTGCTAACTCTGAAGAATTTTGAGAATTTAAAAAACTTTTTTTCCTTTTCATTTTGGCTATTTTGCAATTTCCTTTGCCACTTTATCCCCATTATTTCATTTCATCCAATTTTTGCCCTTTTCCACCATTTTTTGCCCATTTTTATCACCTTTTTTTTTTTTTTACCTCTTTTTGCCACTTCTCTTCTAAATAAGTTCCCTTTTGCCATTAAATACCACTTGTTTCCTAGTTTTTGCCCATTTTTGCCACTCTTGACTGCTTTTTGCCCATTTTACTCACTTTTCACTCATTTTTGCAGCTTTTTGACCATTTTTGCCCCCTTTAACTTGTTTTTATTGCTACTTCATTCCATTTTTGCCACTTTTCACCTCTTAGATTGAGGCTCTTGCAAAGGTATTTTTCAACAATTTGGCTCTTTGGTCGGGCAGGGTTGAGTAACGCTGCTCTATTTGATACAAATTTCAGTCTGTTGACAAATTCATTTAGTCACTTTTGATTCAATAATGACACAAAATGCTTAAAAAAAAGTAAATAAAACCACACTTTTCTTTGTGGGCTTCTCAAGGGCCCCTTCCTACTGTGGGCCCGGGTAATCAGTACCCTTTCCTCCCTTGTGCTACACCCCTGCTAGGAATACTGATGAGCAAAATCAGCATAAAAAGCCAAATACTAGGTGAAAAAAAGACAAACATGGGAGAGAAAAAGTGGCAAAAAAGGACAGAAAGTGGCAAAAACTGTGTTACAGGTGGCAAAAATGGTCAAAAAGTGGGAACCTGCTCCTCCCTTAGAAATGTCCAAATGGTCCAGCACTGCAAAATAATGCAGTCAATTTAGTAAAAATAACGCTCATAAATGTGGAAATTATGGTTCAAAACTACATTAAATTGCAGTGATATCTGTAAAAATGAGGAAACATTTGTTGCTTGGTAAGCCGGTTAAGGGGGGGGCTGGTGTAATATTCTTTCTAGGGGCCCTAAAACCCTAGCTACGCCCCTGATTCCTGGCTACCATTACACCATGAAGACAAAAGAACACTCAGATAAAAGGTTGTTTAAAAGTCTGAGTCAGAGGATGGAGACAGAAACATCTCCAAGTCTCTGAACATCCCCCAGAGTTCAGTTAAATCCATCCTGAAGAAATGAAGGAATATGTCACATGTGTAAATCTGCCTAGATCCGACCGTCCTCACAGACTGAGTGGGCGTGCAAGAGGGAGACTAGTGAGAGAGGACACCAAAACACCTATGACTACTCTGAAGGAGCTCCAAGCTTCAGCAGCTGAGATGGAGAGACTCTGCAGACAACAACTGTTTTTTCCCCTTTTTTAGATTATTTTTGGGTGTTTCTGCATCATTAGGACGGCTAAAGAGAGAGGAAATACGGGGTGACAGAATGGGGGACAGCATGCACCAAACATGCACTGAGACTGACCAGTCTAAAAACCCACATATGTCGTACACAGATACTGAAACTTAGTTTCGTTACCTCGCCGTCCAATGAAAGGAAAGAGATTCATTATTGTGATTTATGTTTTAACTTAGACTGGGTTCCTTTTCTCATAAAGACATTTCTAAAACCATTTATGATACCCAGACAGCTTTTATTCTCCTGCTGACGTTTTTTTAATCTCAAAAGTATTGATTTAGCACGGGTATCAGAAAAACCCCAGTCGATACCCGACCTACCTGCTCTACCCACTGATCCACAGCTGACAGTCAGTCTCACAAACCTGCATGGTTGCTGCACTGAAGCGCTCTGTAATGACTGTGATTTAGCCCAGTGGTTCTCAACGTTGGGGTCGGGACCCCATTTGGGGTCACCAGACTCTTATAGGGGGGTTAAAAAAAACAAAAAACTGTTTTTTTCCAACCTGGTTTTATTGCTGTCATTTTCCACCCATTTTTATCACTTTTCCCCAATGATTTTTGCTCATTTTAACCCATTTTTGTCATTTTAATCCCTTTCCAAGACGTTTTTCAGTTTTCCCACCTCCAAACCAATTCTTGCTGCTTTCTGCCTATTGTTGTCTCTGATGACCCATTATTGGATATTAACCTATTTACACCCTTTTTGAACCCATTTTTGCCCATTTTGATTACATTTGACTATTTGTTATGCCCATTTTTGTAAGTTTTACCCACTTCTACCAAGTTGTCTGCCTTAGTTAACCCATTTTGCCAGTTGAAACCACTTTTTCCAACTTTTTAATCCCATTTCACCAAAGTTTCCACCCATTTCTGCCACTGAAATCCCCTTTGACCACTTTTTATTCCTGTTTTTGCCATTTATTGCTGCCTCTCTTAACTATTTTTTGGCAGCCTAACCTTTTTCTTCTACTTTTAAAGTCCCATTTCACCTTTTCCACCATTTTTTTCCCATTTTAACCCATTTTAGCCATTTTCAATCCATTTAATTCTGTTTTTAGGAAAAAACGATACAGATTTTTAAGAAGACTATTCACTAAAAGATATTTTCTGCTTTGTTAAGAATTGCTTTAATCCAGGTTTAATATGAAATATGGATATTGCAACTCAACTGTAGAATGGACCATGACTTTTCTGACCTAGTTTGCCCCCAGTTTGGCTGGGCCCCAGAAAGGTCTCCCCTTTATCCCCCTTATAGGCGGCCTTGTCTGCTTGACTGTGGTCAGCCACCTTCAGGTACAGCGGGGGAACCCTACTGCCTTACCCTGAACCTAACCTCTCGGGTTTTAATGCCTAAGCCTAACCTTAGACGTACGGACTTCCGGTTGGCACTTCTGGTGTGGATTGGATGTATGTCGGCCATCTTGTCTGCATCAAGGTACTCTTGGAAAAAAGGGCATTTAATGGCAAAAGGCAGCTTATATGGGCAAAAAGTGACAGAAAATGGCAAAAAAGGGGAAAAAATGGCAAATAGCAAAAAGCAGGGCAAAAGAAGTGGCAAAAATGGGTGAAAAGTTGCAAAAATGGGAAGAAAAAATAGGAAAAATGGGCAGAAATGGGCAAAAATGGGTGAGAAGTGATAAAAAATGAGTTACAAGGGACAAAATTGGTCAAAAGCGACAAAAACAGCAACAAAATCAGAGAGAAGTGACAAAGGACAGGCATAAAAACAACATAAAGGTGGAAAAAATGGGCAAAAAGCTGTAAAAAGTCAGCAAAACTTGTAAAAAAAAAGTAGCATTTCATGGCAAAAGGCAGCTTATACAGGCAAAAAATGACAGAAAATAGGAAAAAAGGGGGAAAAACTAGCAAATAGCAAAAAAGCAGGACAAAAGTGACAAAAATAGTCAATAAGAAATGGCAAAAACTGGCTAAAAACAGCAAAAATGATTAAAGTGGCCAAATTAAGGCCTAGTGTATGAGCGTGGGAAACAAACTGATTAATGTGACTTGCATGGATAATCTCTGAGGTCAAAGTTTCACTTTTTTAAGGTTTCCTGGGGGAATAATGCCTCAAATAAAGACAAAAAAGGGTTCCCCGGTTTCTGACACCTTTATTTTGGGGGTCTTGGGCTGAAAAGGTTGAGAACCCCTGATTTAGCCGACTGTGTGGCCTTTAGACCGACCACACTGACCCACACTGGGAACAATATTCCCCTTTTGCAGGAGCTGATTCCACCTTTGCAGCCGCTCCTCTAGTCGACATATTTCAGTCAGAGCAAAAAGAGAAAGTCTGACTAAAAAGCAGCCCCGTTGGTTGTTTCTCAGCATTGCAACATTCCCACACATGTTTTATTCGTCTGCATTTCCTGTTGTGAGTTTTCCAGAGCTGCAGAGGAGCGCCTCACATCATTTCATGTTGGAACAAACTGTAAAATAACAGCCAATCTGTAAAATACTGAGTGCACAATAATGCACTGTCAACATGAGGATGAAAATCCTGCAGAGCCTTTGTGCTCAGACCCACGGTGACTAACCTGTGATGTGTCAGGATGTCAGCCGTCTTCTTGTCTTTATTTCCTTATTATCTCACATTTACTCTGCTTACTGCCTCACTTTTTACTCGGCTCTCATTTGCATTTGTTCGTACTTTCATGACTGTTGTTTGCAGCTTTCTTTCTTCTTGAACTTTCTGTTTTCTCCTGCTAATATTCTGCAGAGCCTGCACTCGTGCTGTTTATGTCTCCCTGCTTTATTTATGCTTATTAAGAGCCGCTGCTGTTGTTTATTATCTGCCACTTTCCCGCTGCCTCTGTGAGACCTGAGAGTGTTTGAGAGCGCAGACTTCAGGCTGGGTTCAGACACAGACACGTCGGTAATTGAGAGTCTGTCCTCGGCAGATAAACATTTGTTTGAACAGCCTACGTTTGTTTCCCTGACACGCACCTTCTCCTGGTCAAACAAATAATTACCGTCGTCTCTGGGCGCTAAATTGAAGATGACCTGAGGAGGACTGGCTGCTCAGTGAGGGAAAGGACTGACTTTAAGAGAAAACACTGCCTGAATTTTTTATAATAGCTTTGTTTGAAGCTTTTAAAGCTCTCCCCGTTCCAGACTGGCCGGATTTACAGAGCCGAGCTTCAATTTAATTAACGATGAGCTGATTAGGTCTTCAAGAGCAGTATTAGGGCTGATCAAGGCTTTATTTAAGTGATCAGTATCAGCTAAATGAGCTGGTTCTGGTCCAGTGGGATCCTTTTCTACACTGGCTGTTAGACACGTGTTCATTCTGAGAAAACAACAATATTAACACCAATGAATTTAGAAAGCCAAGTTCACTTAGACTATCCACACCCAGACCAGCTGAATGAATAAATCCCTTAAATAGAACCTGTCTGACAGTGAAGTAAGCTGAAGATCTCCAGCACATCATGGAACCATCTAGACCAGTGGTAGTCAGCCCTGCTCAACCAGAGGGCCAATGGTTGAAAAGTACGTTTGCAAGAGTCACAATCTGAGAGGTAAAAAGAGGCAAAAAGGTTAAAGATGCAGTAAAAGTGGGGCGCGCCGGTAGTCGAGTGGTTAAGGCGCGCACCATGTACGCAGGCGACCTGGGGTTCGAATCCAGCCCGTGGCACTATTTCCTGCATGTCTCTCCCCGCTCTCATCCCTGTGTCCGACTCTATCCACTGTCCTCTCTCTGATAAAAAGCCCCCCCCCCCAAAAAAACACAACGAAAAAAAAAGATGCAGTAAAAGTAACGTAAGAGTGGCAAAAATGGCCAATAAGGGGCAAAAAGGGGGCAAAAATGGGAGGAAAAGTAGTAAAAATGGGCAGAAACAGGCAAAATGGATGAAAAGTGACAAAAACATGAGCCACAGGTGGCAAAAATGGTCAAAAGAGGCAAAAAAACTTACAGTGAAAAATAAGTAAAAAGTGACTAATACGAGCAAAAAGAAGCATAAAGGTGACAAAAATGGTCAAACACTGTTTAAAGGTGGCAAACATGGGAAAACAAGGGCATTTAATGGCAAAAGGCAGCTTATATGGGCGAAAAGTGATCAAAAAAAGGGGAAAAAATAGCAAATAGCAATAAGCAGGGCAAAAGAAGTGGCAAAAAGTAATAAAAATGGGTAAAAAGTTGCAAAAATTGAGAAAAAGTAGGAAAAACAGGCAGAAACCAGCAAAATGGGTGAGAAGTGGCAAAAAAATGAGTTACAGGGAGCAAAGTTGGTCAAAAGTGGCAAAAACAGCAAAAAAAAAAAAAAAAATCTTAGAAAAGTGACAGAGGACGGGTATAAAAGCAACATAAAGGTGGCAAAAATGTGGAAAAAAGGTGTAAAAACGTGGCAAAACTTGTAAAAAAAAGTAGCATTTGATGGAAAAGGCAGTTTACATGGGTGAAAAGTGACCAAAAATGGCAAAAAAAAGGAGAAATAACTAGCAAATAGCAAAAGGCAGGACAAAAGTGACAAAAATAGGCAAAAAATTTCAAAAAGCTGCAAAAAACAGCAAGAAATAATTAAAATGGCCAAATTACAGCCTACTGTACAGCTGGGGAAACAAACTGATCAATGTGACTTGCAATGGATAATCTCTGAGGTCCATGTTTCCCTTTTTTAAGGTTTTCTGGGGGGGTTAATGCTTCAGACAAAAACAAAAAAAAAAAGGACTCACATGTTGAGTGGCACTGATTTAGAGAAATCCAAGAACAGATGAGGAACAAAGTCTCTGACATTATCAGTCTGGAAGGGATACAGAGACATTTCTAAGGCTTTGAGACTCCAGACAACCATGCTGAGAGCCATTATCCACAACTGGAGAAAACCGGGAACAGTGGTGAACCTTCCCAGGAGTGGCAGGTCTATCAACATGACGTCCAGAGAGCACGGACGACTAAACCAGGAGGTCCAGAAGAACCCAGGACAACATCTAAAGATCTTCAAAAGCAAGGGTGGAAGTTTAAAAGGCAGAGAACAGACTGCTGGCGAAGCTGGGGATGTTGGGGCCTTTTCCTCTCCATTTTTCCAAATATCACTCCATAGTTTACAACTTTTAAAAGGTGGGTAGAACTCACCTCAATTCCACTCACCTTTCATCTAAAGGAATAAACCGCTGATTATAAAGGGTTAGAGAGGAAACTGTGCATATTTAAAGGAATAAACCGCTGATTATAAAGGGGTAGAGAGGAAACTGTGCGTATTTAAAGGAATAAACCGCTCATTATAAAGGGGTAGAGAGGAAACTGTGCGTATTTAAAGGAATAAACCGCTGATTATAAAGGGGTAGAGAGGAAACTGTGTATTTAAAGGAATAAACCGCTGATTATAAAGGGGTAGAGAGGAAACTGTGTATTTAAAGGAATAAACCGCTGATTATAAAGGGTTAGAGAGGAAACTGCGTATTTAAAGGAATAAACACACTGGCATACTCCACAGAGCTCAGTGAAGAGACTGTGAGTTTAACGCTAATCTTAATTCATCCTTCTCTGACTGTGTGAAATGACACAGAAACAGTCTTCATACATGCCTGATGAACCTTGGTTCACATAAAGATCCTACCATGGTGTTGGTTTAGGATTGGATGCTTCCTGCACGCTCTCTCTGCAGATGTTGTTGTTGTTGCAGAGCCAGAGTCGATGCAGCTGCAGGTTTTTTTCTAAGATGCTCACAGCTGATTTCATTCATACAATCACATTTCCCCCATGGTTCATCTCTTCTCTTCCACCCCCACCCCTCTACAGAGCCATGCTACTGTATGTAACATATTCCACAGTTTATAACTGCAGGAGATATAAAACCTAATAAGGGGAGGTTCATCAGCCTGTCATTATTCTAGATCAGACACCTGGTGTTATTCCTGGGGTTTTCAGGTTTGACAGCACGGACATACTGCCAGTCTCAGTCTGGGTTCACATATCATAATTTTCAGTCCCTCCTGAAGCACTTCTGAATGAGTTTACAGCTGCATCATGTATGACAGCACTGAAAACTCACATCTACGGGCAATTTAGAGACACCTACTGACCTAATGAGGAAGGAAGCCAGAGTTCCCAGAGAGAATACGCACATGGGAATTACAGTCATGGACCAAAATATTGGCCCCCCTGGAATTTTTCCAGAAAATACACCATTTCTCCCAGAAATTGTTGCAATTAGAAATGTCTTTGGTATACATGTGTTTATTTCCTTTATGTGCATTGGAAAAACACAAAAAATCCAAAGAAAAAAGGCTGTCCTGCAGACTCAGGGTGCAAAAGTGTCAGCTGGGACCATACGTGGTCATCTGAATGAGATGAAGCGCTATGGCAGGAGACTGAGGAGAACCCCACTGCTGATAGAGAGACATAAAAAAGCCAGACTGGAGTTTGTAAAAATGTACCTGAGTAAGCCTCAATCCTTCTGGGAGAACATTTTGTGAAAAGATGAGACTAAGGTAGAGCTTTTTGGAAAAGCACGTCATTCTACTGTTTATAGAAAACAGAATGAGGCCTACAAAGAAAAGAACACAGTACCTACAGTCAAACATGGTGGAGCTTCAAGGATGTTTTGGGGTTATTTTGCTGCCTCTGGCACTGGGTGCCTTGACTGTGTGCAAGGAAGCATGAAATCTGGAGACTATCAAAAGATCTTGGTCCTCAATGTAGGGCCTAGTGTCAGAAAGCTGGGTCTGGGTCAGAGGTCATGGGTGTTCCAGCAGGACAATGACCTCAAACATACCTCAAAAAGCACCAAGAAATGGTTGGAGACAAAGCGCTGGAGAGTTCTGAAGTGGCCAGCAATGAGTCTAGATCTAAATCCAATTGAACACCTATGGAGAGATCTCAAAACTGCTGTTGAAGAAGCACCCTTCAAATCTGAGAGACCTGGAGCAGTTTGCAAAAGAAGAGTGGTCCAAAAGTCCAGCTGAGAGGTGTAAGAAGCTTGTTGATGGTTATAGGAAGTGATTGGTTTCAGTTATTTTTTCTCAAGGGTGTGCAACCAAATATTAAGTTGAGGGTGCTGATCATTTTTGAGTTTTGAGTTTTGTGTAAAATTGTGTCAATTTTGTCTTTTTTCTTCAGATTTTTTGTGTTGTTCCAATGCACATGAGGGCAATAAACATATGTATACCAAAAACATTTGTAAATGCAACAATTTCTGTGAGAAACGATGTATTTTCTGGAAAAATTTCAGGGGTACCAATACTTTGGTCCATGACTGTAATTTGAGACTTCCTGATGAATTGATGGCCTCTAAAGATCATTTAAGGTGTCTAAGTTAATGTCTGCAGGAGTTTGACCCTGTAGGTCATCTCTGACTTCTATCTTCGATGCTGAGCTGTTAAACAGGTTAGGATACTGCTTGGTTTTTTAATGGTATATCAAAGTTTAAACTCCCGCTATCATGACGACCATTCTACTGTAGTTCTCACAGAAACCGTCAGAGATAAAAACCCCAAAGGCAACCACCCGATGTGAAGCTGTTTAAAAATATACTGCTGAGTCTTTGAACGCTACTCAGCACCTGAATCTAAAAACAGCATTAAAGAAGCCGATATGATCACAACACAAACAGAAAAATGTCTATTTCATCTCTGTCTTTGTTGGTAGCTGACAAACAGCTCCAAGAAAAATCCTGAACCTTCCAGAAAGTGACAGAACTGATTTTCTCTTTCTATTTTTATTGTTGGATCATTCGTCTCAGACTGATCTTTGCTGATGCTCCTCATTCCTCCTGAGGGGGGTTTTAGGAGAAACGCTGAAGATTGAGTCATCCCAGAAGAAGAATAGCATTTATTTCACCGAACATAAAGGTAAGACAATCGAGAGCAGCAAAGTGCTTCCTCAGGGCTTCGAAGAGTCGGATAAGATCTCTGTGACACACTGAACTGTGACTACTTTGGCTCCAAAACTTAGAGTTCAGGAGAATCAGACGGGTTTCACACTTTTCAAACCCTGAAGATCAGGGACATTTTAGCTTATCTTTACCATTACAGGGTCCTGAAAGGTTATTTCTCTGGTCAGTTTGTCTAAATCAGTTCACTGGGGCTCAGATGATTGTCTGATGGAGTATGGACAGTCAATAAGTTTTAAGAAAATCAGCAGTGAGAAAGAAATTACACCAAAATGGAGTATCAAAACTTTATGAAGATGAGCTGTGGTGACAGAACTCAGGAAAAAAAAGTTTCAGGTCTCAGGAAAAAGATGTTAGGCCTCAGAAAAAGGGATAAAATAAAAAGGTAGCAGGTCTCAGGAAAAAAGAGAGGCATCTGGCTGCAGCCCTCGGGCAAACCTCTACGCTGGGGCGTTTGGTTGGAGACCTCTATGCTAGGGTGAAACCTCTACGCTGGGGCGTGACTTATATTGCCCGAGCCGGCCGACCTCTACGCTTGGGCGTGATTAGCCGTGACGAAATTTCAGTTCTATCCGCTTGCCGACAGACTGACCCTAAACCTAACCAGTCGGATTTTAATGCCTAAACCTAACCAGTCAGGGTTTAATAGTGTATGGGTCGGCAATTGCTACTGCACGGTCCAGCGTAGACCACTAGGGGTCGGGGTGTATTGCTGCACGGCCAAATATAGCTCAGAAAAGGTCTCAGAAAAAGGCTTCAGGTCTGAGGAAAAAGGCTTCAGGTCTCATGAAATAGGGGGTCAGTTCTCATAAAAAGGCTTCAGGTCTCAAAAAGGAAAAGGTGTTAGGCCTCAGAAAAAGGGATAAAATAAAAAGGTAGCAGGTCTTGGGAACAAAGTGATCAGGAAAAAAAGCTTCAGGTCAGAGGAAAAAAGGTTTTACGTCTCAGAAAAAAAGGCTTCAGATTCCTTTAGAAAGGGGTCAGGTCTCAGATAAAGGCTTCAGGTCTCAGGAAAGGCGTTTGGGCTCAGAAAAAAGGGGTCCGAAATAAAGGCATCAAGTCTCAGGAAAAAAGGAACCAGGACAAAAAGGCTTCAGGTCTCATGAAATAGGGGGTCAGGTCTCAGGAAAAGGTGTTAGGCCTCAGAAAAAGGGATCACATAAAAAGGTAGCAGGTCTCAGGAACAAAGTAATCAGGAAAAAAGGCCTCAGATCTCGAGAAAAAAGGCATCAGGTCTGAGGAAAAAAGGCTACAGGTCTCAGGAAAAAGCTATAACATCACAAAAAGGGAACAGGAAAGAAGGCAACAGGTCTCCAGAAATAGGTGTAAGGTCTCATGGGAAAAAGGCATCAGGTCTCAGAAAGAAAGGGGTCAGGTCTTAAGAAGAAAGGCCTCAGGTCGCACATTGGGTACAGGAAAACAGGCATCAAGTCTCATGAAATAGGTGTCAGATTTAAGAAAAAAGGCTTTCAATCTCAGGAAAAAGGAATCAGGGATCAAAAAAGGTATCAGGTCTCAGGAAAAAAAAGGTGTCAGGTCTCAGGATAAAAGGTATTAGGTCTCAAGAAAAAGGGATCAGGAAAAAAGGATATAGGTCTCAGGAAAAATGGCTTCAGGTCACAAATTGGGTTAAGGAAAATGGACATCAAGTCTCATGAAATAGTTGTCAGGTTTAAGAAAAAAAGTCTTCAGGTCTCAGGAAAAAAAAGGTGTCCGGTCAAAGAAAAAGTGTTCAGGAAATTAAGGATGAAGTCTCAGGAAGAAGTTGTCAGGTGTAAGGAAATAAGGCATCAGGACACATAAAGGGTTCAGGTAAAAGGCATCAGGTCTTAGTAAATAGGTGCCAGATCTCCTTTCATCTAAAATCTGAGGACTTTTATTCTGAAATATTTCCTCTGAGGGCTGACACATAAGAGGTTTTCCTGAAAACCTGATGCTTTTCCTCTGAAATCTGACACCTGACTCTGAAACCTGAGGAAGTCCTAAAATAGACCCTGGATTTAGGGAAGGTTTAACGGTATTAACAAGTGGATACCGCCCAGTTCTTGCGGCCCATCACAGGTGACCAGCATAAAACATGAATGAAATACAGCAACAGAACAGCAGCTTCCTGCAGCAGTCTTCCCATCACATGTTGAAATGTTACTGTTGTTAAAGTAAATGTATGTACTGGTTAGAAACACCTCCTGTCCTCCCTCCAGTTATTCTCTGCCAGGAAGCAAATTAGAACATTTCCAAAACAGCGAACTGCTCCTTTAAAACAAACACATCCTCACACAATCAGAGGTGAGTGTCTCTACATTCCTGTCGTGGTGCTGGGGTTCTCTGGAGCAGCTGTCAGTCCTCCACCTCAGCATCACTAATTCCTGATAAAAGAGGCTGTGAGCTCAGGGTGGAAACTGTCAGCAGCAGCACTGAGAGCCCAGGCTCGGCTCACGCTGAAATATTTGTTTTTCCACCTCAGACGCAGCCATGCTGCTCCGCTCTGACGCTGGAGTCTGTCTCACAGGAGGAAGAGCTCAGTCTGTTTTACATTTCACAAAACAACGGGCCGACGAGACCACAACAGAGAGAGAGACAGAGGAGAGAGAGGGGGAGAGAGAGGAGAGAGAAAGAGGGAGGGATAGAGAGGAGGGAGAGAGAGATGGAGAGAGAGAGAGAGGTAGAGAGGGAGAGAGGGGAGAGAGAGGGAGAGAGAGAGAGGGAGGGAGGGAGAGAGAGAAGAGAAAAGAGAAAGAGAGAGAGGAGAGAGAGAGCGAGAAAGGAGAGAGAGAGGGAGAGAGGAGAGAGAGAGGGAGAGAGGGGAGAGAGAGAGAGGGAGAAAGGAGAGAAAAGAGAGAGAGCCAGAGAGAGGAGTGAGAGAGTGAGAGGGGAGAAAGAGAGGGAGAGAGGAAAGAGAGAGAAGAGATAGAGAAAGAGAGAGGGAGAGAGAGTTAGATAGAGAGAGAGAGGAGAGAGAGGGAGAGAGAGAAAGGGAGAGAGGGAGAGTGAGGGGAGAGAGAGGAGAGAGAGGAGAAAGAGAGGGGGAGAGAGAGAGGAGAGAGAGGGAAAGGAGAGAGGAGAGAGAGAGCGAGAGGAGGGAAAGAGGGGAGAGAGAGAGGAGGGAGAGCAGAGGGGGAGAAAAGAGAGAGAGTGAAACAGAGAGGAGAGAGAGAGAAAGTTAGAGAGAGGGAGGGAGAGGGAGGAGAGAGAGAGAGGAGAGGGAGAGAAAGAGAGAGGAGAGAGAGAGTTAGAAAGAGAGAGAGAGAAAGAGTGAGGGACCGAGAGTGAGGGATAGAGAAGAGAGAGGAGAGAGTGAGAGAGGAGAGAGGAGAGGGGGAGAAAGGAGAGAGAGAGTATTAAAGAGATAGAGAGGAGCAGAGCATACTGAACAGGAATGGAGGGAAGGACAGAGACTTTAATGATGAAAAGTAAAATGTCCTTATGGAGGTTCAGTTGAGACACAAACTTTATCTCAGGTTTAACAAATATGTGTCTGATTTAAATGTCCAGGAAATGTCTTTTACTTGTGATTATTTTGTTTTAATTGGACAAAACTGGCAACCAAGAGCATCTAATAACCCGTTTATACAAAGCATTAAATGGATTTATACAGGTCATTCACAAAGGAGTCAGACTTCACTTTCTCCAGTTTTCTCCTGCTGCAGCCTGATGCTAAAAAAAATCATTTTTATTCTCCTTCATCTACACTGAAACCAGCACAACCAGGACTCTTCTAAGAGCTGGTCGCTCTTAGAGCAATCGGAGGAGAAGGACCTTAGTGAGAGAGGAGACCAAGAACCTGATTGTCACTCTGACAAAGTAGGACAAAGTTCTAGAAGGAGAACCATCTCTGCAGACCTTCACAGAGCAAAACACATAACAGTCCCACTGGAGTTTGATTAAAAGCCCCTGAAGGACTCTGAGACTGTGAGGAACAAGAACATGAAACCAAGATGAACTGGTTGACCTTATTCACACCTAAACATCATGTCTGGGGGAAACCAGGCACCGGTACCACCCCAGCACCATGCTGTGGGGGTGTTTCTAGTAGCAGAGACTGGGAGACTGGTCAGGGTTGAGGGAAAGCTGGATGGAGCACAGCGCAGAGATATCCTCAATGAAAACCTGTTCCTCAGCACCCAGGACCGGACCAGTAGCTGGGCCTCTAAAAAAATCAGGTAAATAAGCTGGTTTTGTACTCAAGACCACAGTATCCGAGACCAAGACTTGCCTGAGACCAGAGAGCACCAAGACAAGACAGGACTAAGACTTTTAGGAGTCAAGACCGAGACAAGCTGAGATGGAGACAAGACCAAGACCATAAAAATCCATTTAAAGAAACCATGATAGGCTGAACTGTTGAAGAGCATCCTCTCTAATTTTAGTTTTCAACATGGAGTCTGCAACTCTTTCAAACCCCAGCATGCACAAATCTCAAATCTTAACACATTTGTTCAACTAACTTCTTCTAAAAGATAAATCCTTGTATGTATTTAACCCTTGTGCCCTCCTCGGCATTTTTGGCCATTTTTCCCAACTTTTTTCTTTTTTTTAAATTTGTGATCATTTTGTCAGTTTTACAGCTTGTGGCATGATTTTTTTCAGGAACTTTTCTTTGTAGTTAAATTTTTGAAATCCAACATGTTTTACTCTTAAATGTCATTCAGACTCTCTCAGTGAATTTTCTACCCTCTGGACACCTTCAAGGAAAAATGTAGATATACAAAAAAAAAAAAAAAAAAAAAAACTGCTATTAAATCAGCATACATCAATATTTTTTCCTACTTTTTTTTTTACATAAATCTCTTTACCAACTTCAGAGTTGCTCTAAGCTACCAAAGATTCAATAGTTTTCAAGATTTTAACCCTTTAAAAGACAGTTTGATTAGTTGATTTTTTTTTTCCACAACTAAAAAACAAAAAAAGTGAATTATTTTCCATAAAATTGATAGTGGACAGATGGGACTTTGGTGCTGATGAGAGTCTTGGATGAGTCAAAGATTAGCAACAACACTGATTCGATTGCATTTATATTTTTACGTAATGTCAGAAATACCCTCCTGACATCTTCATGGCAAAAATGTCCCCACTGACTTCCATTAAAATCACGTTTTTTAATCTCACTGTCATTGCAGTATAAAATCATGCATTCTTTAATGTCAGCATTTCAATGTGAAGAAGTCTTGTGAAATTTGACATTTTTACTGTATTTCACCAGATTCAACCATTTACTCATTGTAGGACCATGCACCACATTCTTGTATTTTTGCCTGTTATATTATGGAGAGTTTTGTGTGAGTTTAAAGGGGTTAAAATTCTGAGAATTATTGGATGTTTGGTAGTTCTGAGCAACTTTGAAGTTGTTTAAGAGATTTATGAAAAAAAGTAGAAAAAAAATATTGATGTATGCTGATTTAATGGCAGTTTTTTGTACGTGTACATTTTTGCCTCAAAGGTGTCCAGAGGGTAGAAAATTCACTGAGAGAGTCTGAATGACATTTAAGAGTAAAACATGTTGAATTTCAAAATTTTGAGTAGAAAAAGTTCTTGCAAAAATTCATGCCACAAGCTGTAAAATTGACAAAATGATCACAAATTTAAAAAAAAATATATATATGAGAAACATACACACACACACACACACACACACACACACACATATATATATATATGCTTTTTCCCTCTTATTTCTGTCTGTCTGCTGTAGTATCACATGCTGACTCAGTCTATTCTGTCTATTCCTTCAATAAGCCACAAAATTATACTAAGGGAGAAAGTAGTTAAAGCCCCTTGAAACACCCATACCTCTGTATTTCTGCGTGAGTTCAAGTAAATACATTTAAAAATACAGACACGCCTCTGTCCATGGTGCTGATTCTGATAAAGTAAGAAAAAGGACTTTCTGTGGTGCTAGGCTGTATCATATTGCTTTTCTCTCTTATTTTTTTCCATGTCTGCTGTAGAATTACACGCCAACTCAGTCCATTTTGACTTTTCCTTCAATCATCCACAAAATTAGACTAAGGGAAAAAAGAAGTTAAAGCCCCATATCTCCATATTTCTGAATTCAAATAAATACATTGAAAAATATAGACATGTCTCTGTCCATGGTGCTGATTCTGAGAACGTCAACCGGAGCTAGGCTCTATCTGGTTGCTTTTTCCCTCTTATTTCTGTCTACTTGCTGTAGTAGTACTATTTTCAAGATCTTAACCCTTTAAATGCCAGTTTGATTGTTGGAATTTTTTTTTTTTTTTTTTTTTTTTTTTAACTGCAGAAAACACAAAAACTGAATTATTTTCCATAAAATTAATAGTAGAAAGATGGGGCTTTGGAGGTGATAAGAGTCTTGGATGGGTCAAAGATCAGCAACAAAATTGATTTGATTGTGTTTGTATTTTTTTTGTAGTGCCAGCTTTAACATTCAGGCACCCTCTGGACACCTTTGAGGCAAAAATGTACAAAAAACTGCCATTAAATCAGCATACATCAATATTTTTTTCTACTTTTTTTTGGTCCATAAATCTCTTTAACAACTTCAGACTTGCTCAAAACTACCAAACATTCAATAATCCTCAGAGTTGTAACACTTTTAAACTCACACAAATCATTTTTTTTGCTAATCTTTGACCCATCCAAGACTCTTATCACCCCCAAAGCCCCATCTTTCTACTATTAATTTTATGGAAAATAATTCACTTTTTGTGTTTTCTGCAGTAAAAAAAAAAAAAAAAAAAATCAAATAATCAAACTGGCATTTGAAGGGTTAAAATCTTGAAAATTATTGAATGTTTGGTAGTTTTGAGCAGGTCTGAAGTTGTTAAAGAGATTTATGGACCAAAAAAAAAGTAGGAAAAAATATTGATGTATGCTGATTTAATGGCAATTTTTCTGTACGTTTACATTTTTGCCACACAGGTGTCCCGAGGGAACAACATTTGAGGAGGGCACAGGGGTTAGCAGCCACTGACAAGTTTGGAATAATTTAAAGTATCTAAAAATGAGATGTTTATCTAGATTTGTAAGGTGAATGTGGCCTAAAGTATGTGTTCAGAGGTAATTATGACTAGAATCAAGATGGACTGATGTCTGAGGTTTTGCAGCTGTAGCTACATGTAGTTTTAGTGTTTCTCCTTATTATCACATTAATAAAGTCAATAAATAGCAGATCAGTGCTGGTCTCGATTTGTCATGACGGATCATCCCAAGTCCGGACAGTCCGAGACCGAGACAAGACAAAGACATTCAAAATGTGGTCCTGAGACTGGTCTCAAGACCAAGACAGTTCTTGAGTACTAGCTAGAATGAGCCCTCCCTAGCTGTGATTTATTAATGATATCGATGCTTGTGTGTTGGATCAGCAGCATTTTGGGGTCAATGAGTATGTCCAGCTATTATTGGGTTCTTATTAGTACCACTTTTTAACCACTTTTCATCACTGTTTCCAACTATCGTCCCACATTTGGCCCATGTTTGCCTCTTTTAACCAGTTTTTGCCACTAGTCACTCTTTCTTGCCACTTTTAACCTGTTATTGTTACTTTTAACATCTTTTCATTCAATCATTTAAAAGGCATTTTATGTCCACATATTGAACCCTTTCTTGCCATTTTTAACCACTTTTCACCATTATCTGTCCATTTTTGACCTTTTCTTTCCTTTTGTGACTTATGTTTTGTGACTTTAACCATTTTACCTCCGCCAAGGAGGTCATGTGATCGGGTGGGTTAGTTTGTTTGTTAGTTTGTTAGCAACATAACTCAAAAAGTTGTGGGCGGATTTTCATGAAATTTTCAGGAAATGTCAGAAATGGCATAAGGAAGAGCTGATTAGATTTTGGGACTGATCTGGATCACTGTCCGGATCCAGGAAGGATTCTTTACGATTGGGAGATAGGGCTAATGGCTGAGGTCTGCACTCTCTGAGTGCTTGTCTAGTTACTACTGCGTAACCCATTTTTGCCAGTTTTCATATATTTTTTACCTCTTTTAGCAGTTATTTAGGTCATTTTCCCCTGAGAGTTATTTTATGTCCCTCTAGTATCCTGATGTTGGTGCACACAGCCCTGAGCTAAGGTTCAACCAGGATTGCCAAAGAAGAATAGCAGAAAATCCCCCTTTCCAGGTGTGCAAAGCTTGTTGGGTAATATTCAAAAAGGCTGGAGGCTGTAATTGATGCTAAAGGTGCTCCAACTAAGTCCTGAGTAAAGGCTCTGAATACTGATGACAATGGGATATTTCAGTTTGCATTGCTGCACCTGTTTATCTGTTATGGGCATCCAGATAAATGTCAAAAACACAGTAAACCCGTAACTCCACCTCAGCAGATATTTAACAATACCTTAAATATTTACTCAGTTAAATCCTTGAAGAGTCAGAACAAGGTGTAAACTAATTTAAATAACAATAAGGGCAAAAATAAAAAATGCTGTGGCATTCACCAAAACAAGTTTTCTTATTGACTTATTGGACCGCCCTATGGTGGGTAGGAAAGGCCAAAAAAGGCCAGAAAGGATGTCCCATCTCTGAAGGCATGAGCCCAGGTTATACTGCTTCAGGATCCTTACAGAGAAAGAAAGGAAAGAAGCAGGAGGAGGTGATGTTCTCGTCATCTGCCTGTTAGGACAGGCTGATATGACCTACCATTTATATTACAGTGTTTTTCTTCTCTCTTGGGATTAACTGTGTTATTACGTGGTTTTAGAACATCAAAATGTATTTAACTGCAGGTGTTTCAAACCTCGGGGTGGTCTCACCACAAACAAACTGATCTGACTCTTACTTTGAACAAGACTAGATTCAAACCTATTTTACAGCTGACTCTGGGACGCCTGCTGAACGTCCTGACTGAAGTGTGTGTTCTGCAGAGTGATTAGTGTTTGTGCTGTCTCTAATGTCTGTGGTTGAGATCTGAAGGATCCTAAAAGTTTAAAACATAAAGCCCTGTCAGCAGGAGACAGCTAACCTGACCCACCAGACCCCCTTGCATCCATTGCTTGAATGTATTTGATATTCATCAGGGAAAGCTCCCAGAGAAAGCGTTTAAGAAGGGCAGGACTTTTCAGAACATCTTCAGAAGGTGATTGGAGGAACATTCTGTCTGTCACAGACATGGCAGACCTGCTGCCTCAGACAGAGCTGTTGTCTGTCATATATCACTCTGCTAAGCTAACGGTGGCATCAACATGTGCGTTTAAACTGGTGATGACTGTGCTGCAAAAATCTGTTTTACAGTTGACAGTACTGATGTATTTATTTTACTGCTGTCAAACGATTAAAATTTTTAATCAGATTAATCACAGGGTTGCTGTGGATTAATTTAGATTAATCATGATTAAATATCATTCATTTTTAATCTATATTAATCGCATTTCATTCTGCATAAGCAAGCAGACTCAAGAAAGAAGGGAATGTATATGCCAGGGCTATTCAATTACTAATTCAACTGGGCCAGATTTTTAAATCTAGAAATGTAGCCGGGCCAGACATGTTTGGCACCCAGTAAGCAGCTGGTCATGTCACATTTCGAAACAATACAGATCAATTTGATGAAAAATATTCACTTTTATTCGTAGTCTCCCTTTTAAATTTAGCGTTCTGTGAGGGTGGTTTGTCGCAAGCTTGGCAATGTGTTAGCCAAAGTGCTAGCAGAATCCTCGATGAACGTATGCTTTGCGTTGACGTGGTATTTTAAGCTGGAAGTGTTTTAGTGAAAAGAAAACCCCTTCCTGCAGAATGTACATAATACTTTATGTCAGTCAATTGTTCCATCTTGCTTTTTTGTACTCAAATTTCACATCCAGAGGGCCAATGTGCTGTTTAGTGTCTTCCATATCGAGTTGGTTGGTCACTACCAGATGGACGGCCCATTTGCACGTGCTTGACAGTAACCCTACTTGGACAAAATGCCCGAAATGCATGGCCAGAGACATTTCAGGGATTTTGAGTCATTCTGCACTGTAGATGGGTTAACCCTTTAAGTGCCAAAGTCATTGCGCCAAGCAATATTGCTGAATTAAACAGGCTGTAGCTGCAAACATGGTGCCAAATGTTGTTACTACTTTACACCAGGAGATGGCGGACATGAGTAACTTCAATCCCAGAAGCATTCGTTCGCATGTTTCTATTTAAAATTTTGGAGAGAGAGAGTTTGAAGATGCACCACCTATCGTGGAGATGAGGAATTGGTAGAAGTGGTTGAAGTCGGAACTTAAAGGAGAGAAAGAGAGCAAATTGTAGCGAGGACACTCACAATGCTGGGAGGAATAGTAGAATATTCACCCCTGTGACAATGACGTTCAGTCATCCGGTAATAGCGGTGCGTCGGAGCCACTGTGACTCCGTGCGCCATGAGAGTCCAAAGCAGCACATACTGAAGCTGATGCTTTTCCTCATGGTGGCCGGGGTGGGGACATGGTTGGGGTTGCAGGGGTGGTCAAAACACAAATACTGATGGAGGTAGCGGGAATTAAAAAAATACTGCAGAGGTAGGGGCAGACATGGTAGAAGCAGTGGCGGTGGAGGCCGTCTGGTGGCGTCAGAATATGCAGAAATGACTGAATTTACTCCCATCACAAACGTTCGGTCATACTGAAGATTTTTCTTATTTACAGTATGCCTTTATCTCTAAACACTTTCAAGCTACAGCCTTTTGAAATCTTGATATCACAATTTTCTATTTTCTTGAAAAACTCTGGCACCCAAAAAGTTAACTGCATTAAAATTTTTAATCAGGTTAATCATGATGATGGATTAATCTGCATTATGCGTCAATTTTGACAGCCCTTATTTATTTATTTATTTAACTGTGCACTTGAGTTTTTTTTAAGATGCAGAATTGTGGCCTACTGAGGGAGAAAAGATGTTAAAAGTGGCACTGCCCGCCTGGTTTCTGCACACTTTAACAGCCATTTAGTCTCATGAATGGTCAGGAGTGTTGGATCACATGTAGTTGGTGCTGGTGGCTGCAGTGTCTTATACACAGATATTTACAGTAAGCTCTGTTTCCCAGCCTTAGATGGTCTTAAAGCTGTTAGCATCAGAGTATTTCAGAAAGCATCAGATGAACTGTAGAGTCTCTGTGAGTAAAGAAAGTGCAGCAGGTGTTTCTGACGTCTGAGGGCAGAAAATGTTGACAGAGGCTAACTGAGACGGACAGAAGGAGGAGAAACAGAGAGAGAGAGACAGAAAGAGATGTAGACGCTTTTTCCTCTCAATCAGACACGGAATGAAAAGGGCAAACAAGAGACAGACAGGAAGAGACTAACAGAGGAGAGAGAGACAAACAGAGAGAGGGGTTTGTGGAGGTATCCAGAGGGCAGGTGGGATCAGCTCAGGTGCAGCAGCAGAACATTCAGACTCCGTTCACGTCTGCTTTAGAAAAATAACCTGCAGCAGCAGCAGCGAGCAAAGTCAGGACTGTTTAAAGGATCATTCTGCTTCACTTCAGCTGCCTTTATTTTGGTGGTTTGGGCCGCTGAGCAGTGGGGGATGTTTACTCAAGCTGTGTGTTTCAGCACTAATGAAAGATTTGTTTCTGTTGGTATGAAGCTCCACATATTAACAACAGTTACTCTGCAGATTCATGATCTAAACATGTAGGCTATCACTCATTTGTCCTAACCTACCTGTGAGTGTTGTAGACTCCTGTGTCTGGAAGGTCCACTCACTGGTTCATCAGTATTCCTGGCTACCATTACACCATGAAGACAAAAGAACACTCAGATAAAAGGTTATTGAAAAGTATAAATCAGAGGATGGAGACAGAAACATCTCCAAGTCTCTGAACATCCCCCAGAGTTCAGTTAAATCCATCATGAAGAAATGAAGGAATATGTCACATGTGTAAATCTGCCTAGATCAGACCGTCCTCACAAACTGAGTGGGTGTGCAAGAAGGAGACTAGTGAGAGAGGACACCAAGACACCTATGACTACTCTGAAGGAGCTCCAAGCTTCAGCAGCTGAGATGGAGAGACTCTGCAGACAACAACTGTTGGCCGGGTTCTTCACCAGTCAGAGCTTTATGGGAGAGTGGCAAAGAGAAAGACACTGTTGAAGAAAACTCAGATTCAATCTGGACTAGAGTTCACCAGAAGGACTGTGGGAGACTCCATGGTCAAGAGGAAGAAAGGTCTTTGGTCTGATGAGACCAGAATGGAGCTTTGAGACCATCAGACGAGAAGCCAAACACTGACATCACCACAAACACACCATCCCCACTGTGGAGCACGCTGGTGGCAGCATCATGCTGTGGGGATGCTTCTCAGCAGCATCATGCTGTGGGGATGCTTTGACACATCAGCATATTATGCTTCACTCTGGGAGAGAGTCTGGTTTTGTTTTAGGGTACTTTAGTCTGACCTCTTTCACTCTGATAATAAGGAACTTGAGTATGTTGCTCAAATGTCACAGTTAATTTATTTTAATTTTAGTAAATAGCAGTGCTTAAACACACTACAATACAGGAAATAAAGCGTTTCAAGTTCTTAATGTTCTGGTGGAGGACCCCAGCCCCCCACACCCACCCATTGCTGAAGTAAATCCTACATTGAACCAGCGAGTAGACATCAGATTTCCTGCTTAACCCGAGATAAGGATGCCCAATTTTAGATTAGGGGAAATTAGAAGAATGTTCAGGGGTAGCATGCCCCAGAATCTCCTTGGTAAGCTTGGGTTTGGACCTCGGTATTTCTGAAACCCTGCATACGGCCCTGCCTTTGCTTCAGTGTAGGTATTATGTAACAGTGGAATGGTGCATTAAGGAGCCACTGCTCTCTATGTTTGGGGCCACTGTGGCCAAAAAGAGTTGTGTTCCATACCAGCCCTGTCAACAGGAGTTATGCCTTTAAAATAAAGAATTAGCTTTAAAAATGTACCAATAATTGATAAATCACATGACGAATAATCAGAATCAGCGTTTATTAAAGGAAACACACATGATGAGTATCATTTTGTCCAAAGTGCAGCCCAGTCTGAAATAACAGATACGAGGTGGACATTAACAGTTCCATGAAGCCTTCACTTCTGTCATAGAAACAGTCATCATCAGATAAAAACAGCGGCTTTGTCTGTGCTCGATCTGAGGAGGATTATTGTCAATTATGGTGATTATTTCTGCACATTTCAAATTCAGGTGTAAACGGCTGGCTGGTAAATTCAGTATTTGGGGCAGAACAAAACAAGGTCAGCACATTGTTCTCTAAACCTACTGCACTGAGCTGAGCGTTCCCCGGAGCCACAGTCCATTTAGTGCTGCCCCCCCCCCATCCTCAGCTACTCTATGTGTATTTATTGCTGCTGTCTGCTCTTTTAAAGCGGCCTACACTTAGCTCTGTTCTCCCTTAATCCCAGGTCTGCTGAATGAAGTCTGGAGGATGGAGGGATGACGCACTGACCCATGGTGGTGACCGCAGCCTTCACAAACCTGCAGGACTGTCACTGTAACTCTGACAATACAGTGGCTATAAATGAAATATCCACCCTCTACAGGAGACAGGATTTATACGATTTACATTTACTAATTCATAAAAAAAATAAAAATTCACTGTTCATGTGTTTGTTTAGACCCTCAGATACTTAGATGTGTATTTAACAAGAAAAGATGTGAACACAGAAACTCTCATCATTATAACTCTTCAGTTTAAATCACTCATAACTCTCCTCTGCTCCTATTTTTAGCAGTGGAGAATGAAAGCCTCTATCTATCAATCTATTTATCTATCTATCTATCTATCTATCTATCTATCTATCTATCTATCTATCTATCAATCTATCTATCTATCTATCTATCTATCTATCAATCTATCAATCTATCTATCTATCTATCTATCTATCTATCTATCTATGGCAACATATCAACAGTCACAGAGTTACCATGACGACCGCTCAACAGTCACAGAGTTACCATGCAGACCGCTCAACAGTCACAGAGTTACCATGACGACCACTCAACAGTCACAGAGTTACCACGACGACCGCTCAACAGTCACAGAGTTACCATGACGACCACTCAACAGTCACAGTTACCATGACGACCGCTCAACAGCCACAGAGTTACCACGACGACCACTCAACAGTCACAGAGTTACCACGACGACCACTCAACAGTCACAGAGTTACCACAATGACCGCTCAACAGTCACAGAGTTACCATGACGACCGCTCAACAGTCACAGTTACCATGACGACCGCTCAACAGTCACAGAGTTACCATGCAGACCGCTCAACAGTCACAGAGTTACCATGACGACCACTCAACAGTCACAGAGTTACCACGACGACCGCTCAACAGTCACAGTTACCACGACGACTGCTCAACAGCCACAGAGTTACCATGACGACCGCTCAACAGCCACAGAGTTACCATAACGACCACTCAACAGTCACAGAGTTACCACGACGACCACTCAACAATCACAGTTACCATGAGGACCGCTCAACAGCCACAGAGTTACCATGACGACCGCTCGACAGTCACAGTTACCATGACGACCACTCAACAGCCACAGAGTTACCACGACAACCACTCAACAGTCACAGTTACCATGACGACCGCTCAACAGCCACAGAGTTACCACGACGACCGCTCGACAGTCACAGTTACCATGACGACCACTCAACAGCCACAGAGTTACCACGACGACCACTCAACAGTCACAGAGTTACCATGACGACCACTCAACAGTCACAGAGTCACCATGACGACCACTCAACAGTCACAGAGTTACCACGACGACCGCTCAACAGTCACAGAGTTACCATGACGACTACTCAACAGTCACAGTTACCATGACGACCGCTCAACAGTCACAGAGTTACCATGCAGACCGCTCAACAGTCAGAGTTACCATGACGACCACTCAACAGTCACAGAGTCACCATGACGACCACTCAACAGTCACAGAGTTACCATGACGACCACTCAACAGTCACAGAGTTACCACGACGACCGCTCAACAGTCACAGAGTTACCATGACGACCACTCAACAGTCACAGTTACCATGACGACCGCTCAACAGTCACAGTTACCATGACGACCGCTCAACAGTCACAGAGTCACCATGACGACCACTCAACAGTCACAGTTACCATGACGACCGCTCAACAGTCACAGAGTTACCAACCCTCAAATCATTAAATATCATTAAATATATAGTCAGCATCCTTACACCTCTTGCACATGTTCCACCTATACTATAAATGCACACAGACCTTTTATAAACTAGAAAAAAATCAAACCAAGTTAACTGAGGAGTGTACATCTAAATCTCAATTTACTCGATATTTTTTTCAGTTTTTGTTTTTATATTTAATGTTTAAATGCTGTACATTCAGAGCAAAGCTAACTGGAGTCAGATTCCTTGTTGCATTCTTGGCCAGTAAAGCTGCTCATGATTCTGGTTTTGTGTTATTGTCATATAAAATAATGACACCATGTAGTCACACTGGCATTTAAAAGGTTAAAATCCTGAGAATAATAGAATAGTTGACGTTTTGATCAGGACTGAAATTGACTGAAAGATTGAAACCAACAACAAAGGAAAATATTGATCTGTGATATTTTAAGGGGACCTTTTTGCCCATGAAGGAGTTCAATTCTAAATCTGACACAAAGATCAATAATGCATCAAAATCAAAATTGTTGTTTATCTTTGACATATCCACATCTATGCTTGGAGAAAAAAAAATCCCAGCTGCCTGATATTTATTCATTTTTAGAGAATAACTCGTATTCTTTGTTTGTTTATCAGAAAAAACACACAACTGTGACTTCTTCTGGTAAAACTGATATTTTAAGGGTTAATTTCTCCAAAATATGCAAATAATTGGTAGTTTGGATCAAGACTGAAGTTAAAGAAAAGAATCAAACAAAAATTGGGGGAAAATATTTCCATATAAATATTAACTTTTTGTCCATAGGAGGATTATACGGCTGGTGCTTCTGAATGATACTGGAGGGTTGAAACAGGAATAAAGAGTTTCACAGAAAAGTACACTGGACATGGAGAGTTTACCTGCACACCTGTGACTGAAACGTTTTTACCTTTACTTGAAAATCTATCTAGAGGCCATTTCCCTTGGACATGAGTGTCAGCTGGAGTTAAACAGATGAAAATGATGCCACGATCTGTTTTTATGACTTCATATCAAATCAAATCCCCTTGGTTACAGCTGCACCACCCTGACATTTAAGAACCTGCAAATCTAGTGACAACAGTTTTAAAGATCTTACTTTAAAACAAAGAATTTTAATGACATTATTTTTAAAAGTTTTAACAATAAAATCATGCCATAGTATTGAAGTTTGGATTTCCGACAACTGAATCATTATTTTTAACAACGTCAGTAGTCCGATTGTTGCCCCGCCTGGTTTTAGAGTTTGAGATGCAAAAAACTGAAATTAATTTTATCATTCAAAAATACTGAAATTCATCCAAATTAAGATGGTTTCACAGCAGATATTAACCACACTGTTTTGTTTCTAAGGGAGATCACAGATTCAGGCACAAAAATCAAAGTCAACTAGACCAAAAATGCAATTTCAGCTGAAATTTTGTGGGGATGATGAGAGCTGAACTGTGGAGGAACTGCTGAAAATAGCCAAAAAGTAAAACAATAGCTGAAAATACCATAAAAATAGCATAAAATAGCATGAAAACAGTAAAAAAAAAAACGGGACAAATAAAGTTGAAAGTAGCCTAAAAAAAAAAAGCTAAAAAAGCATAAAATTAGCTGAAAATAGCCTAAAAGTAGCTGAAATGGCAGTCAGTGGCTGAAAAGCATTGGACTAGCTTAAAATGGCATGAAAATAGCTGAAAATAGTGGAAAATTAGCTTAAAATAGCATTAAAGCTGAGGAGTGTAATACCTGATTTGTGAAGAATGTGAAATCATTGCTCAAAATATAGAATTCAAAAAGCAAAATAGTTGAAAAAGTATAAATAGTATAAAAAAGTTTAAAAAATAACTGAAAAGAGCACAAGAAGCTGAAGAGTTTGAAAGAAGAATAGTGAAAAAAGCCCAAGGAATGCCGAAGGTATGATGAGTTGAAGAAAGCACAGATTTGTGAAATGTTGCGATCTGTTTAACATTGTTAAACAAAGTGAAATATCTTAAAAATCATAAAAGTTAGAAACGAGAAAATTCATAGCAGTCAAATGAGCTGATTTTGGCCAAAAAGTAGCTGAAAATGGCATTCAATAGCTCAATAAAGGATAAAAACGGCTGAACGTATATTAACAAAAGCTGAAAATAGCCTAAAATGGCTGGAAATAGCCTAAAAATAGCATAAAATAGCATCAAATGGCATAAAGGTAGCTGATTTTGGCCTAAAAGTAGCTGAAAATGGCATACAATAGCTCAAAAATGGATAAAAATAGCTGAAAATACCCTCAAAAAAGCTGAAAATAGCCCAAAAATAGCTGAAAATAGCCTAAAATAGCATAAAATGGCATAAAAATAGCTGATTTTGGCCTATAAATAGCTGAAAATAGCCATAATTTTAAAAATTATAAAAGTTAGAAATGAGAAAAGTCACAGCAGTCGAATGATGAAGAAACTGAATTTTTTTAAAAGTTGAAACGGTGTCGATATGACAAAGTATAAAGGAGGAACTAGCCCACAGGGAAGAAGAATAATAAACAAAATGACCGATGTGAATATCAATGCTTACTCAGCATCCCCACTAATGACCCAGCTACATTCCAGAATGTTCTGGCTTATCAGGAGGTTTCAGCTCCACCTTCAGTCTGTTCATCTTTAGTGGAGGGCAGCATTTTCAACCCGAGCCCCCCTCAGTAACCAGGTAGCAGATATCAGCCAGGCTTCATCCAGAACTTTCTACATTCAAAGGCAAAATCTTGTCCTAAAATCCTCAAAGTCCAAACTGACACCAGAATCTGCAGAAAGGTCAGTGAATGCACCAGTGAGAATATTTGGTTCAAAGTAAACTCTGGCGATCCAGAGACGTTGTTTATGCAACCTTTGAACACGGGGGTCTGGGGATCCGTGATAAAAATTCATTTTCATGGCCCTGGCATTTGAAAGAAATCATAATTTATGAACTTACAGGCGTAGGTCATGGCGAAGCTGCTCCCCGTGTCCACCATGTCCACCTGTGGCACCAGCTTGGGGACGTCCTGGTGTTGTGCCAGAGCAAAACGAAACACTTCATACTCATGGGAGCCGGTGGGGAAAAGGCCCCCTGTTTGACAGAGACAGAAAAAAAACAGTTATTTAAAAATGTTGAGAGGAGAATAAAGAGCCCAAACTCCACTTCTGCTTAAGAAATAGAGGTAAATAACTCTGCCGGTTAAACAAACTCTCTAATTAGATGTAAATGGTTTCAGGATTACAGCGGCCACACCGCTGAGATCCTGCATGAATTTTAAATCCTGCTGCGATGGAAACCTGGCTCTCCATGGATCCAGCACCGAGTGTTCTTTCTTTAACAGCTTCATGTTTCATAAAGAGACTCAGAGCCAGCATCTCTAAGAATGATCTGTTTCTCAGATCAGCACTTCAAGGAGGGAAGTTTATTCTCTTAAAGTTTGTCAAAGAATCAACAGTGAAGGCAGAAAAGTCCACAAATGCAGTTCCAAAAATGTTGGGGCGCTGTGTAAGGTAAATAAAAACAGACGTCAATGATTGTCAGATCTCAAAAACCCAAATTTATTCACACCAGAACAGAAACAACAGATCAGAGGTTAAACTGAGAAATTTTACCATTTCATCAAAAAAGTAGGGACAGGTCCATGTTTACCATTGGTTAGCATCTGTAAACATCTGAGAAGTGTATGCAGGATTCTAGCTGCTCAACAGTCCTGGGTCTTCTTCCTTTTCTGATGCTCCAAATGTCCTGTGAAGCCATGCTGTTGTGATGGATGTGGTATGTGGTTTGATAGTTCCTTTCCAAATGTTAGAGCTGCCCACGCACTAATGCAGGCACAATAGGCACTAATGCAACCCCAGACCATCAGAGATGCAGGCTGTAGAGCTGAGCCAGGAGAACAAGCTGGATGCTCCCTCTCCTCTTTAGTCCACAGGACACGGCATCTGTGGTTTCCTCTGACCACAGAACAGTTTTCCATTTCATCTCAGTCCTCAGGTGGACTGTAGATGGTAGTGAATTTAAAGTCTTTACATTTTTATGTTGAGGAACATTTAAATAGTTCCAGTATTTTTGACCCATTTTTTCTCAGACTGGTGAGCCTCTGCCCATCTTTACTTCTGAGAGACTCTGCCTCTCTAGATGAAAATGCCTCAGTTTTAACACCTGTTATGTTTTTAATATTCTACTGTGAATGAAATATGGGTTTATGAGATTTGGAAGTAAGTTGGACTCGTTTCCGGTGCGTGTTGGACTCCGCCAGGGCTGCCCTTTGTCACCGGTTCTGTTCATAACTTTAATGGGCAGAATTTCTAGGCGCAGCCAGGGCGTTGAGGGGGTCTGGTTTGGTGGCCTCAGGATCAGGTCTCTGCTTTTTGCAGATGATGTGGTTCTGTTGGCTTCATCAGGCCATGACCTCCAGCTCTCACTGGAACAGTTCGCGACCGAGTACGAAGCAGCTGGGATGAGAATCAGCACCTCCAAATCCAAGGCCATGGTCCTCAGTCGGAGTGTCTTGGGGTCTTGTTGATGGAGCAGCGTCGGCAGTGATGTGGTCTCTGCATCGGTCTGTCGTGGTGAAGAAAGAGCTGAGTTGATAGGTGAAGCTCTTGATTTACCGGTCGATCTACGTTCCTACCCTCACCTATGGTCATGAGCTGTGGGTTGTGACCGAAAGAACGAGATCACAGTTACAGGCAGCTGAAATGAGTTTCCTCTGCAGGGTGTCTGGGCTCTCCCTTGGAGATAGGGTGAGAAACTCGGCCATCCGGGAGAGACTCAGAGTAGAGCTGCTGCTCCTCTGCGTTGAGAGGAGCCAGATGATGTGACTTGGGCACCTGGACGATGCCTCCTGGACGCCTCCCTGGTGAGGTGTTCCGGGCAGGTCCCACTGGGAGGAGACCCCGGGGAAGACCCAGGACACGCTGGAGAGATGATGTCGCTCAGCTGGCCTGGGAACGCCTTGTGATCCCCCGGGAAGAGCTGGACATAGTGGCCGGGGAGAGGGAAGTCTGGGCTTCTGCTGCTGCCCCCGTGACCCCATCTCCGATAAGCGGAGGAAGATGGATGGATGGAGATTTGGCAAATTATACACTGCCCCAACTTTTTTGGCATTGGGGTTATAAAAACCAATCAGATGTAACAGATGTAGCAGAAATGGTTTAAATAGACAAGTATCAAAGAATTCAATCTTTTAGTCTAATTTGAGACGTGAGGATACCCGCTGGTTCATTATCACTATAGTTACTGTACAGCCTATTCATCTGTAGGAGGCTTAAATTATGTAGAATTAATGTTTTAAATATTGATACCTCACTATTTATTATTGTATAAATCCCATTTTCCCCTTTGTCGTCTTGATGCCTTATTAAAGCCAGGCTGAGTTTACCATTGTCAGTAAAATAATGAGCGTCTGCTCCACAGTAATTGTTGTTAAAAGCCTCTTTTCTCAGCCAGCATTGTTCAGACGCTCACACTCTCCTCACAATCGTTTAAGGGTCAGATTGTCTGAACACCTGAACTGGAGCTGAACCTTCTCTGTGTGAGAGTAGAGGAGGACTGAATACTGACCATACAGCTGTTTATATCTGCTACTGCTAATGGGAAAATTCAACCTTCTGATTACATTTTTACAGAAGACGGATGATGTGACTCAGAGATTCTAGATCATTCTGTCCTCTGCAGCTGAATAAAGACGATATATTTCAGTCTTAGCTGACTTAAAAATAATAGTAAGTATTCTCCATCACAGTCGATGCTGTTTCCCTGGATGGTTCACTGTCTGTCAGTTTTTCTGTCTGTGACATTAAAACAACTTTCTGAGGCTCTGAAGACGACAACATGCAGCCCATTATTCAATGCAAAATAAATGACGACTCCAAGTGGACCAATAAACCGTTCAACAGAGGTCTAGTCCATACCAAGGTTAATACAGTTAAATAAAACTAAAATATAGAAATCATTTTAGTTAACTAAAAATAACTAAATAAATAAAACTAAAATATAGAAATCATTTTAGTTAACTAAAAATAACTAAATAAATAAAACTAAAATATAGAAATCATTTAAATAACTAAATAAATAAAACTAAAATATAGAAATCATTTAAATAACTAAATAAATAAAACTAAAATATAGAAATCATTTTAGTTAACTAAAAAAAACTAAATAAATAAAACTAAAATATAGAAATCATTTTAGTTAACTAAAAATAACTAAATAAATAAAACTAAAATATAGAAATCATTTTAGTTAACTAAAAAAAACTAAATAAATAAAACTAAAATATAGAAATCATTTTAGTTAACTAAAACCAAAATATAATAATAAAAAATAGACAACCAAAATGAACTAAATAAATAAAACTAAAATATAGAAATCATTTTAGTTAACTAAAACTAACTAAGTTTATAAGTTGTACAAACATAAAAATTTTATTAAAAAAAAAAAAAAAAAAGAAAAAAGTGAAGAGCCATTTTGGGTCTCGCCCCTGACAAGTTCTCCATATCACCAATAAACTAAAACTACAAAAAAACAAACAAACAAACAAAAAAAAAAATTTTTTTTGAAAATAATAACTAAACAAGTGTTTATTTTCCCCTCTTCTGCTACATTCTCTAAAATGTCCGTGTTTTTGCTGTTAATCATCATAAATGGAAGCTGCAAAACAGAATCAACATTGCTGAGTGTAGTTTCATGACTCTGTCCATGGTGCTGATTGTTGCTATCATACACCCTACAGTATCTTTGTATGTTTTCCTCCACTGAGAAGTGTATTATAGAATCGTATCCTTTTAATATCAACTAAAGTGTGCCAGTTGTTTCAAATGGGATGGAGCACAACGGCAGTATCCTGGTGACACTTATCAAAACTTTCTCACAGTGCAGCAGAGGCTCTTTAATCATGGCTGAGTCAACCTTGATTTGAATAATTAGTACAGATGGCCTCTAAAAACACAATTAAGTCAAAGTACAATATTTGCAGGAGGAATCAGGTGCAGAAAACTCTGTGAGGCAACATGGAAAGGAAATGCAGCAGCAAAGGTCATAAACAGGACAAAAACATGGCTTTATAAATGTTAAACACCAAAGTGACCTTATAACAAACTCCAGACCAACCGAATCAGTGTTTTAAATCTGTAAGAATATTGAAGACTGCCCACACAACAATGTGGTTCTTCTTAAAAGAATATCATTGGGATAGTGCATGATTTATTCATTGGAGTTATAAAGGCTGGAAGCAGTCCATCTGCTCTGACAGAAGGGTTCACTGACTCAATAAACACATGCAGAAGAAACCAATGTAACTGATTTTTATGCTGGAGCTCACTGGAGTCAGACTGCAGAAGGGATTTTATTCCACCAAAATGCAGGCTTCTTTTTTTAATGCAGGTTAGTTCAACTGGATGGCACATCAGCTCCAAACCAGAGAGGGAAACTGGACCAGCGCTCCGATGAATCACATTATAACTTAATTTTAGGAGAGGGACACGCTCTGCAGCCCTCAGCGGCCTGACCCAGACTGAATGTGGCCAAACAGTCAGGGTTCAGATAGGAATAGAGGAGCAGAGGGACTTTTCATTCAGTGGGCTCAGTGAAGAAGGAGCAGCAAGAATGGAGCTGAGGGGATGTTTAAGAGACTTTGATGGGTTGGTGGGTGTCTTTTCTGTGTCACTGAACCCTCAGACCACTTTATTCAGACAGAAACCATATGTACGTATGTGTGTGCCGTTGATTAATTCAGGTCCTAATCGCGTATTAAGTATCTAAAATCTACTGTATGTGGTGAGATTTAGACTTAGATTTAGACAACTTTATTTATCCTCAAGGGGCAATTCAGTTTTTGCAGTCCACCCAGAGCACACAAACATTCACAAACAGCAAACAGAGACAATAATAAATAAAACACCAGAACACTGACAGAGATGCTCATTGACACATCGACCTTCATGTGACCCTTTTGGTTACGACACACCCAGGGTCAGGCAGATTATAATGCACATTTAGATACAAATGTGTGACTGCCCTCAACAGGTAAAACCCAGCTACTGCAGCTGAATTTGTCTGTCTAATCTGGCGCTCTGTGGCATAAATGCTGAGGTCACTACAGAGCTCAACAGCTACCGTGCACTATTTAAGAGGAAAGTAAAATTGACTATTCAAATCCTCCATAGACGTTTCACAAAACCCTTATTACAACACTTTAAAACACGAACCAATCTAACCAGCTACCTGGACACTCATAACTGTAAAACATCCCAGCAAATGGCACAAAAATGGCGCTCAAAAACAGAGAAAAAGGCAACGATATAAGACTGTGTACATCTTTCTCTCCGATGATGAAGAGACTACACATCCCAGAATCCATTGTAATTTATTTTGTTTATGTTCAGAATAGTTTTTCAAGCTTTCTAATCATATATGTCCTATTACATACATGTATTTTTATTGTAGTGTTAATATTTTAAATAATTATGTCCAAGTATTTCCTAATTCATGAATTTATTTCTTCATACTATGGCAGCATTGATGGAAGTCATCAACCCCATCAATCAGAGACATTGCTGTGACACTCTAGGATTGTGGGTAGTGTAGTTCTTTTCCTCAATATCATGAATAAATGATGTTTTTCTGAAAACCTGGTTGATAACATGATCTCTTTTTCCTCTACAGGACCAAATATCATGGTTTCTCCCTCAGGTAGCTCGTGGTTAGTCTGCCTTGAGTGGTTCTGACATTATGACATAATGACAATAATCCAACCTAAAAAGCAGCATAGATCGAAGAATGTTGTGGCTGATCAGGGACAGTAGGAGTGGATGTGTCTTATCCTTCCTCCCATTCCCAGTCTTTATGTCATCATGAAGACGTTAAATACATACGAAGTGATGTCATTAAGACAAGTGATGTCACAGAGACATATGACATCATGAAGACGTTAAATACATACGAAGTGATGTCATTAAGACAAGTGATGTCACAGAGACATATGACATCATGAAGACGTTAAATACATATGAAGTGACATCATTAAGACAAGTGATGTCACAGAGACATATGACATCATGAAGACGTTAAATACATACGAAGTGATGTCATTAAGACAAGTGATGTCACAGAGACATATGACATCATGAAGACGTTAAATACATATGAAGTGACATCATTAAGACAAGTGATGTCACAGAGACATATGACATCATGAAGACATTTTTCAGAGACATATGACATCATGAAGACGTTAAATACATATGAAGTGACATCATTAAGACAAGTGATGTCACAGAGACATATGACATCATGAAGACATTTTTCCAAATTCCAGAGTGGATGAACTTCACCTTAAAACTCTGAGTTTTAGTTATTGATTGCTCCCTCTTATTTTTTCAGAAAATTATTTTCTAATCTGGGGACCGTGACATGCCCAAAACTCACCAAAATTTGCAGATAATTACCTCCTGATAAAAATGTATGTATTTTGGTGTTTTTGTACATGTGCATCAAAAAGACCCCACAGAGGCTCCTAGAACTCCATAAAAATCCCTGGGACCTCTAAAATGTACAGGATGTGAGTCAGGAAGGGTAAAGGTCAAATTTCAAAACAGTCTGGCTTCAGACCGTTCATCTGAGACGCCGTTTACTGCATCTCAGAAGCAAAATCAGGAACACTTTCAAAATTAAATTGGATTGAAGTTCTGTTTGTGGTTTAGGTTAGGATAACAAAAGTTAAAAGTTTAAAACCTGACCTGCAAAACCTGATTAAACACATTTAATAATGCCAGGTGAACAATCTGCTTACAGGAAATAAGCTTGTCTTGTGTGAAAATATTACAATGTAACAAACACAGCTTCAGAAGTGCTGTTAGCTGTGTATGCTACATAGCTACATAGCTAATGTAGCTATCTAACATAGTTGTTGAAGTGACAGTTTTCACTCTGTGACTCAGGGTAGCGAGTAAAAGAGCTTTCAGCTACACTGCTCCTGAGGATCTGTCTGGAGGAGTCGCTCTCTTTGAATATTTTTTAAACTCTTTGAAGGGTTTTGGAGGAAGATGCATCAGGATCTAGATATTTTTATTAATGAATTTTTACTCCATGACCAGGATTTGTTGATTTTTATATTTAACTGCTCCGTTGTATGTCTGTAACTCTCCTAATTCTACTGACTGCCTTGGTTAGGAGAGTCTTGTAGATCTGATTCTTCATCTCAGTTGTGGTTTCCTGATAAAATAGTTATCAACAATGAAAGAAAATGATAGTTTATGTGATCCAAAATGAAGAGCTGGTGGAAAGCCTATGTTGATGTCTGTCTAAAAAGAGCAAGGCATCCCATAACGATGTCATGTGATCTTGTGTGACTCTGTATTTTGTGCTGATTACACCAATATTGTATTACAGTTCTGTCAACGGTGCTGACTAAAGAGAACACTGTTATATGACTCTGTCCATGGTGCTGTTTCCTCGATTTCAGCTCTTTCACTGTATGTTGTTCTGATTCTTTAATAGATTTTAGTGTTTAGATTTTATTTTAACCTCTATTTGACCAGGAGTATAAAGAAATCTATTTCAAAAAGGAGTCTAGGTCAGAATGGCTGACAAAGGTTTTTAATTTGTATTTCTTGTTTTTGGCCATTTCTGCTACAGAAGCTCTGTGAAAAAGTTTGTGGGTGGTTAGTCTTGTCTTTAAGCAGAAGCTGAGTTTGAGCTCCTGATGTCTAACAGCAGCTTCATTCAGCTGCAGAGGGCAGATGACTGTAGGCTGTAAACGCTCTTCACAGCGAGAAATACCATGAGAGGAGGGCCTACAGTATGCCTGTAGCCATACGGTGACATTCAGTCACCTTTAGTACCCGTGATATTGCAGTTAAATTCAATCTTAAAGCAAATTCCTGAGATTTTCTGACATTGCTGTTATGTGCTTCTGTCCATGGTGCTGATTCTGATTTAATGGCTATGTTAGTCTGGAGGGCTGATTCAGAACATGATGTGAATTACTCCCATGGTGCTCTCATTCTTGGTTCTACTTAAATGCCACCAAAGATGACTCTAATTTAGTTTATCCAACTCTGTCTATGGTGTCGACTCTGGAAGGGTTTCTTGTGACTTTGTCCTTTGTTCTGACACCAATAAAACTGTAATACAATTCAATTTATGGTAGAGATTCTCCCTCTATTGCATTTTTCTTATATGCTCTCATCCCTGGCTCTACCTGAGGTGCTGATTCTGAATTAACTGGGCTGATACTGAACATGATGTGAGTTACTCCTATGCCCTGATTAATCCCAGAGCTGACGCTGTCCATGGTGCTGATTCCAGTAGTATTTCTGTGACTGTCCATGGTGCTGACACCCCCCAAAATTGAAATAGAATTCAAACATCTTAGGCCGTCCACACACTACAGGATTTTAAGCCCAATGTGGGGCAAGATTTGCCTCCCCTGATGGTCGTGGGGGCGTATACTGACCGTAGCCTCGTTGCAAACGGTTGCTTGTCTGAGTAGTCTACATGTGTGTGGTGTCAACACGATTAATTTACTACTCCAAATCAGGTCATAGCCTCCCAGACCCTGAATTGTAAATATCAAACATGTTTGATATTTACAATTTTAGGTCGTAGTGCTGCTGATGGAGTACCCACAACAACCAATGAGAGCGAGCACACCGGGTATCATCACCAGACGATCTTTCCCATGTTTTATGATTTTTGCTTCACCTGTAACACACACCAGGACAGTCAGTTGTGGAGAGACAACAAGACGGTATCAACAGACATCCGTGTTTTTTTGTTTTGTTTTGCTTTGTTTTGTTTTTTAGTGTGTGCGTTCAGAGGATTAAAGATGAAAAATCTTTGGAAATTGTCCTGAAGTCTGTGGTTTCCCATGGTTTTAAAATCATTTCAGATTAAAAAAATCGTCTAGTGTGTGGCCGGCCTTATGCAGTTCTTCCCATAGTCTCTTGTTTGTGACTCTGTCCATGGTGCTGACTCCCACTTTGGCTGTCTTTAGGGCTTGATTTAAGAAAAAAACACATGCTGTCCAAAGCTCACTACAGGCATGACCTTTAATAAAGTTCTGCACCTAATGTAGAAAAGTGATGTCTTGTGTAAATACATAAGAATAAGATCTGGGCCAAAGCTCATTCAAAATGGACTCTGGGAAATGAAAAACCGTTCTGCGGTCAGATTAATAAAAATTCTTAGTGGAAACCACACACCGTGTCCTGCAAAGTTAAGAGGATAGCCAAAAGAAAAAGCTAAACTGGAACCAGATGAAGAGCAATGGGCTCTACTGAGGAGAGCCAAATGATCTGGATCTGCTAAAAGACACAGATGTCCTATCACAGCGCATGAGACTGGAGGGACATCCGCTGAGGAAACACGGGTAAGATCAAGGTTTGACGAAACTGTACTGGACCAAACTGGACCACTTCCAGGAAATGGACCATACATGAACGTTGTGTCACACCGCTTCTCCAGGCTTTAGACGGAGGCTTTTTTAACTCCTGACTCCTAACTGCCTGATGCTGTTTCTCTGAGTACTTTCTATCTTTATTTTTTGCCTGAATATTTCACAAATTCCAGGACACAAAAGTAGCTCAAGCATCTCTAAATATTTACATTTGAACCCTTGGCATAAGTTCTCTATGCAGAAATCACTTCTTGCCCCCCAAGGAGCGCAGCGTCATCTACAAGATCCTATTTCTATGTCACAGGCTGATGGGATCGAGTTGTGTCTCCTTTAAATATCTTGGATTCTTGATTAGTAAATCTTCAACTTTTAAGCAGCATAATGAGCATCTTGTGAAGGAGTTACAGCTGTGGGTGGGTTTTTATTTCAGAAATGTCTTTTTTTTCCTTTTGCTGCAAAGGAAAGACTTGTTGCTGCCACGTTTATGCCTCTGATTGGTTATGGCGATGTTTTATATATGTATGCATCTTCTCAATGCCTTAAATCTATTGGATACGCTGGATACAGCGGGGTGCTGACAAATCTAAAGTCCTTGACTTATCATTGTACTCGCACTTGATCGAAGAAGTTGGCCTTCATTGTCAACACATAATTCTTTGTCACATCCTTATTTATAAGCTATACTCTGTATTCTTCCATCATACTTGTGCTATTTCCTTTCATGTGAAAAGTTCTGGAAGCTACAGTGGCCACTCTTTGACTCAGTCATGACACTTACCTTTGCTATCTGCATCCTCTGCTACAGTAGACTTTATGTCTTTAAGGTTCTGGTGAATTTAAATCTTTTTAAAGGTAGATTTAAGGCATTAGAAGAGGATGCATCTGGTTGTAAATGTTTGACTGATGTCTTTCTGCTCTGTGACTCAGGATTTGGTTTTCTGTGACTGTAACTGCTCTGTTTAATTTATATCTCTGTCTTTGTTAACTGTGCTGCCCCGTATGTTGGCCAGTACACTCTCTTAATGAGAATATTAATCTCAGTGAGGTTTTCTAGTTAAATTCATTTCATTAAACACATCAAGTTATATAGACATGTCTCTGTCCATGGTGCTGATTCTGATAACGTAAGAAAAAGACACTTTCTGTGGTGCTAGGCTGTATCATATTGCTTTTTTCTCTTATTTTTTTAATGTCAGCTGTAGAAATGTATGCTGACTCAGTCCATTTTGACTTTTCCGTTTATAATCCACAGAATTACACTAACAAAGGGATAAAAGTAATTAAAAGCCCCATATCTCTGTATTTCTGAAATATCAAATATTAGAGACCAAAGGTGCCTGAATTCAAATAAATACATCTAGTAATATAGATATGTCTCTGTCCATGGTGCTGATTCTGAGAAAGTTAGTTAACCCTTGTGCCCTCCTCAATTTTACTACCGTCAGGACACCTTTGGGGCAAAAATGTACACGTACAAAAAACTGCCACTAAATCAGCATACGCCAATTAAATTTTTTTTCATAAATCTCTTATACAACTTTAGACCTGCTCAAATCTACCAAACATTCAATAATTTTCAAGATTTTAATCCTTTAAATGCCAGATTGATTATTTGAAATATGTCATTTTTTACTGCAAAAAAATGCAAAAAGTGGATTATTTTCCATAAAATTAATAGTGGAAAGATGGGGCTTTGGGGGGGATAAGAGCCTTGGATGGGTCAAAGATTAGCAACAAAATTGATTTGATTGTGTTTGTATTTTTTATGAAGTACCAGCCTTAACATTAGGGAACCCTCTGGACACTGTCTGAGGCAAAAATGTACACGTACAAAAAAAACTGCTATTAAATCAGCATACATCAATATTTTTTCTACTTTTTTAATAAATCTTTTTAACAACTTCAGAGTTGCTCAAAGCTACCAAAGATTCAATAGTTTTCAAGATTTTAACCCTTTAAAAGACAGTTTGATTAGTTGATTTTTTTTTTTTTCCACAACTAAAAAACAAAAAAAGTGAATTATTTTCCATAAAATTGATAGTGGACAGATGGGACTTTGGTGCTGATGAGAGTCTTGGATGAGTCAAAGATTAGCAACAACACTGATTCGATTGCATTTATATTTTTACGTAATGTCAGAAATACCCTCCTGACATCTTCATGGCAAAAATGCCCCCATTGACTTCCATTAAAATCACGTTTTTTTAATCTCACTGTCATTGCAGTATAAAATCATGCATTCTTTAATGTCAGCATTTCAATGTGAAGAAGTCTAGTGAAATTTGACATTTTTACCGTATTTCACCAGATTCAACCATTTACTCATTGTAGGACCATGCACCACCTTCTTGTATTTTTGCCTGTTATATTATGGAGAGTTTTTGTGTAGGTTTGAAAGGTTTAGAATTCTGTGAATTATTGAATGTTTGGTAGTTTTGAGCAGGTCTAAACTTGTTTAAGAGATTTATAAAGAAAAAAAAGGTAGAAAAAATATTGATGTATGCTGATTTAATGGCAGTTTTTTGTACGTGTACATTTTTGCCTCAAAGGTGTCCAGAGGGTAGAAAATTCACTGAGAGAGTCTGAATGACATTTAAGAGTAAAACATGTTGAATTTCAAAATTTTGAGTAGAAAAAGTTCCTGTAAAAATTCATGCCACAAGCTGTAAAATTGACAAAATAATCACAGATTAAAAAAAAAAAAAAAATACATATATATATATATGCTTTTTCCCTCTTATTTCTGTCTGTCTGCTGTAGTATCACATGCTGACTCAGTCTATTCTGTCTATTCCTTCAATAAGCCACAAAATTATACTAAGGGAGAAAGTAGTTAAAGCCCTTGAAACACCCATACCTCTGTATTTCTGCGTGAGTTCAAATAAATACATTTAAAAATACAGACATGCCTCTGTCCATGGTGCTGATTCTGATAAAGTAAGAAAAAGGACTTTCTGTGGTGCTAGGCTGTATCATATTGCTTTTCTCTCTTATTTTTTTCCATGTCTGCTGTAGAATTACACGCCAACTCAGTCCATTTTGACTTTTCCTTCAATCATCCACAAAATTAGACTAAGGGAAAAAAGAAGTTAAAGCCCCATATCTCCGTATTTCTTAATTCAAATAAATACATTGAAAAATATAGACATGTCTCTGTCCATGGTGCTGATTCTGAGAACGTCAACCGGAGCTAGGCTCTATCTAGTTGCTTTTTCCCTCTTATTTCTGTCTGCCTGCTGTAGTATCACATGCTGACTCAGTCCATCCTGACTATTCCTTCAATAATCCACAAAATGAAGGGAGAAAAGTCGCTAAAAAGCACCTGGAAACACCCATACCTCGTCGTTTCCACTTATCGGTGTGTATTTCTGCGATATCAAAGTATATGACAACAAAACCTCCGTAATTCTCTACAGGAATACATGAAAACTAACATAGTTAGTCATGAAGGGAAGCCCAGCCACGGGCTCTGCCAACGGACTGCCGAATAAATTTGCAGACACATTACTGTCAGAATCATCCATCACAGCCAGCCGTTAGTTTTGGCGGTGCTGGTTGAAGCATTGTGAACAAATGAAGGAGAAATTTGCTATAAAGGATAATAAAAACGACATAGAGAAGCGTCTAAGAGCAGGCTCAGCCTAACAGTGCGTCATTTGTTGCTCTGGATTGTGAATGAACGCAGCTAATCAGATGGATCTGAGATCCAGCAGCGTAAACTCTCTCGGACACCGTGCGTAATCTTGGATGTGGAAAGACTGGGTGTTTTTCGGTCCCATTCTCGGTCCAGCTGGGTCTCCCCGCAGGCTCTCTTACCTATGTTGATGTTACTTGGGAAACTTGTGCCGCTGCAGAGCCCGAAGAGCAGCAGCAGCAGCGGCAGCGGGAGGAGGACCGAGGGCACCGGGAAGCTCTGCTGCAGCCGCATGTTTCCTCCAGGAGACGAGGAACAACCCGAGTAATCCCATCCACAGCGAGGCCGACAGAGATCCAGCTCAGCCCCGGCACAGACTCACACATCCACCGGCAGTCTGACTCTCTCCGTGTCCGTGGGTTGGTCTCTCTGAGTGGATCCCTCCCCTCAAGCATCCATAGTTTAGGAGCGCAGAGCTCTGCTGCCGTCGACTCTGACTGTCAGAGTGTTTCTTCACTGAGTCTCAACCCAAATACCTCCCTCTCTCTCTCTCTCACCAGTAGAGTTTGTCCTATTGAAGCCCAATCAGAGGCGGATTCAGTCATTTGGAGAGCCCAGCTGAAGAGCAGTGTTCTATTTTCTTTAAAGAAACCAGAATAAACAAATTTAGAGGAATCTCTATTCAAACAGCAAAGCAGTGGAGGACTCAGGATGTTTGAGGGCCAGGGGCCACAGAAATAAAAGGGCACCTGCTGTGTGCTGTTGGAATTGAGGACACTTTAACTGCATTTCCTCCACTATCAGTAATGGTAATGCAGAAAATGTTAATTTAAATTGCTCCCTCTGGGTGAGGAAGGAGTTTCTGCCTCGGGTGAAGGAGTTTAAGTATCTTGAGTGAGGGTAAAGGGGAGTGAGGTTAACAGGCAGATCGGTGCAGCGTCAGCATTACTGCGGGCGTTGTGCTGGACCGTTGTGGTGAAGAAAGACCTTCGATCTACCTGCCTTAGAGACAGGGTGAGGAATTCAGGCATCTGAAGAGAGCTAAGAGCAGAGCGGCTGTTCCTTCGAGTCGGAAGTCATGAAGGTGGATTGGATTTGATCAGGTGTCTCCTGGTCGTCTACCTTTGGAGATTTTCTGGGCACGTCCAGCTTGGAGGTGACCTTGGGGAAGATCCAGAATGTGCTGAAGGGATTATATATCCTGTTTGGTCTGGGAATGCCTCAGGATCCCTGGAAGGAGATGGATGGATGGATGGATGGATGGATGGATGGATGGGTGCATGGATGGATGGATGGATGGATGTTAGTTTGATGGATGGATGATAGATGGATGGAATAATAGATGGATGGATGGATGGATGGATGGATGGATGATGGATTGATGGATTGATGGATGCATGGATGGATGGATAGATGGATGGATGATGGACAGATGCATGGATGGATGGATGGATGGATGGATGGATGGATGGATGTTAGTTTGATGGATGGATGATAGATGGATGGAATAATAGATGGATGGATGGATGGATGGATGGATGGATGGATGGATGGATGATGGATTGATGGATGCATGGATGGATGGATAGATGGATGGATGATGGATAGATGGATGGATGGGTGCATGGATGAATGGATGGATGGATGGATGGATGGATGGATGGATGGATGGATGAGAAGGTGATTTGTTAAATTTTGTCCATGGTCCTGCTCCATAACCCAAGTGGTCTTGATCTTGAGGTCATGAACTGATGGTCAGACATTCTCTTTCTGGATTTTCTGCTAGTGAGCAGAATTCATGGCTCTTGTGGTCCAGGTCCTGGTCTAGACCATCACACTACCACCACCATGTCTGACTGTTGGTCCGGTGTTCTTCTGATGAAATGCTGTTAGTTTGACTCCAGATGGAACAGGACCAGACCTTCCAGAAAGTTCCTCTTCTGTCTGGTCAGTCCACAAATTTTTTCCCAGAAGTCTTGGGGATCATCAGGATGTTTTCAGGCGAATGTGAGAAGAGCCTTTGTGTTCTTTTTGCTCAGCAGTGGTTTTGGCCTTGGAACTCTCCCATGATGCCATTGTTGCCCAGTCTCTTTCTGATGGTTGAATCATGACCTCTGACCTTAACTGAGTCAGTGTGGCCTGCAGGTCTTTCGATGTGGTTCTGGGTTCTTCTGGGACCTCCTGGATGAGTTGTTGAACTGTTGGTGGGCTGGCCACTCCTGGGTAGGTTCACCACTGCTCCAAGTTTTTCCTTTTTGTGGTCAATGACTCTCACATTGGTTGGCTGGAGTTGCAAACTCTTAGAAATGTCTTTTTAAATGTTTCCAGACTTTTTGAATTCTTTTGTCTTTGAACTGTTTTTTTTTTTTTAAACGTTCTGTCCTCCTAAACCCTTCTGAAACTTCTGAGAAAATATTGACCTGAAGCTTGTCTTGGAATTTTCCTCTTGTAGGACTGATAAAGAAATATCTCATTCACTTCAAACAAAAGCATGGATAAAACATCTAAGATCTATCCTCTGGGGTAAAGATAATAAACATCTGCACCAAAATATATGAAAAGCCTAAAAGAGTGAGCCTATCTCCTTATAAGAACACAGAATCATTCCCCATATTCATGAACAAATAGGTGGCAAAAGGATCAACTAAAATCTTTGGCTTTTTCCTCTGGGAACCATGAATACCTGAACAATCCTGAACAGGAGGGTTCATCCTCTGAGGACTACGGTTGTCTCTTTTACAACATATTTGAGAATTTTATCCCCCAAAACAAAATCAACCAATTAAGTAAAAAGGAGAATAGTTAAAAGATGAGTCAGAGGGATCATCCTCAGGGAACACTGAATTAAATGTACATTTCTGGCCTTTGTCCATATATCTAATGTTGTTCACTGACAGACATATTCATGTTAGCTGTCAGACATCGTGTTAATTTCTTTATCAGCTCCAATGAGAGCAGAAAGTCTGTTGTACGGTGTCTAATAAAAAAAAATGGCCGCCCTCCTACACCGTCAGCCCACACGCTGAATAATGGTGAGGCTGATAATCCTCTTCTTTTCACCTTCTAGTCAATTTAGTGAGCTGAAACAAAGAGAGGGAGGGAAACCATCACTCCCTCTCATCCCTGCTAAATTAATTTATCTGTTTCTGACAAACAAGCTGACGGCGGCGTGGGAGGAAACAAGATGAATGGTCAGACTCTGCTCAGGGGAAACGCTGTGGCTTAAAACACGGCAAACATGAAATCCTGTCAGCAACCACTCAACGCCAACGAGGTCTCTGCGTCTGAAAAAATACTCCCAACTGGAAAAACAGCCGGTACAACAATCTCAAAGAAAGACGATCGACTCAGAAAGAAAAAGAAGTTTAAAACTTTGAAAATTATTAGTGGGGATGCTGAGCATCCCCACTATTGATTTTCATGTCGGCCATTTTGTTTATTATTATTCTTCCACGCCGGCTATCTCCTCCTTCATACCTTGTTGTATCGACACAGTTTAAACTTTCAAAAAATTCAGTTTCTTCGTCGTTCGACTGCTATGACTTTTATCATTTCTAACTTTTATATTTTTTAAAATATGGCTATTTTCATGCTATTTTCAGCTATTGCTATGCTTTCTCAGCTATCGCTATGCTTTCTCAGCCATTGAATGCAATTTTCAGCTACTTTTTGGCTAAAATCAGCTATTCTCATGCTATTTTCAGCTATTTTTATCCTTTTGTAAGCTATTGAATTCCATTTTCAGCTACTTTTATGCCATTTTATGCTATTTTACACTATTTTCAGCTCTTTGTAGGCTGTTTTCAGCTTTCTTTTATCCTTTTTTGAGCTACTGAATGCCATTTTCAGCTACTTTGAGGCTAAAATCAGTTATTTTATGCAATTTACAGCTATTTTTATGCTATTTTCAGCAATGACACTATATTTTCAGCTCTTTTTAATCTTTTGTGAGCTATTGATTTCCATTTTCAGCTACTTTTATGCTATTTTATGCTATTTTCAGCTATTTTTATGCTACTTTCAACTTTTTATTAGGCTACTTTCAGCTATTTTTATCCTTTTTTGAGCTATTGAATTCCTATTTCAGCTACGTTTATGTCATTTTCAACTATTTTCAGCTATTTTTGTGCTTTTGGCTATTTTCAGAAGTTCCTCCACAATTTACCATCCTCACACAATGTCGGCAGAAATTGCAATTTTGATCTAGTTTAGAAATAAAATTATTAAAAAAAACTTACATCTAAATACAAAATTACAAAATTAAGTCAAAATCACTGAAAAAAAAAGTTAAAATCATGACATAGAAAGTCAGGATTATGTAAATCTCACATGTAAACATTTGATCTAACAATGAGAAAACAACATGGTTTTATTAATGTGAAGGATGAAATCAGTACGGAGCGTTTTTTAATTGTCTTGGAGAGAAAATGAAGGAAGGAGTGATCGTGCTTTAGCTGTCCTGAAAAAACTTCTCTTCTCCTTGCTCGCCCAAAATAACACTGGCAGGAAAATAAGGGTCCCATCTAGAACCAAGCCTGGGGGCGATTTCTGGTTGGCGTTTCTCTCTCTATCCAGAGTGTCCACACAAAACAGCTGGGGGAGGGGACGGAGCGCTGCTCACTATGAGGAAAAGAATAGAGTCTGATAGAAACAAGGACTCAGCTCTGTGAAGGTCTAATGCTGCTGTTTCAGTTGGTTTATCACAAATCTGGAAAAGATGAAATGAGCAGCACTGCTCTTTAAAGTCCTCAGACACTGAACTCAACCACTTCACATTAAAATCAGCAAGAATAACAAATCCAATACAAGACAAATCAGGGATAATTTTCATATGGAGGGAAGTGCATCCCTGAGGGTGGCCTGTAGACAACGACGGTCGGCACCACTAAAGTCAGAAATCTGAGATTAAAGTCAGCTTTCTAAATTAACTCTATAAGCACCAAAGTTGAAAAATTGTGACAAGCAACATTACTGAATTAAACAGGCTCTATCTGCAAACGTGATGCCTAATGTTGTTACCACTTTATACCAGGAGATGGCGGACATGAGTAACTTCAATCCCAGCAGCATTTGTGGGTGTGTTTCTATTCTAGGTTTGGAGAGAGAGAGTTTTGAAAGACGCACCCCTGGTCCAGGAGACGAGGAAGCAGTGGTTGTAGTCGGAGTGTAATGGAGAGAAAGAGAGTGAATTATAGCGAGAATACTCACAATGCTGGGAGGAATAGAGGAATATTCACCCTCTGACATGACGTTCAGTCGTCATATGAAACCATGGGTGAGACTGACAGTGAGTCCGTGAGCACTGACAGCGCGTCCGTGCACCATGATAGTCCACAAGCAGCACATCTCGAGGCTGATGCTTTGCCTCAGCATGGCCGTGGAGGAAGGGGTGGTGGTGGGGGTGTCGGGGTGGTCAAAACACTGCAAATAGTGACGGGGGTAGGGAATGAAAAACACTGCAGAGGTAGGGGCAGCCATGTTAGAAGGCGTGGGAGAAAATGCACAGCCAATGGTGATGTCATAATATGCAAATTAGATGGGTGAATTTACTCTCATCACAAACTTTGGGTTGTATTGAAGAGTTTTCTCATTTACAGTATGCCTTTATCTCTAACCATTTTCAAGCTAAAGCCTTTTGAAATCTTCATATCAAAATTTACTATTTTCTTAAAAAAGACTGGCGCCTAAAGAGTTAAAAGCAGGATTCTGAAACTGAAGCCTGAGACTAAATGCAGAACTTTAAGATCATGGGCAGAATTCTGATATCAAAGTTATATTTCTTAGATTTAAGTCAGGATTCTCTGAGATTTTTGGTGCTTCAGGGCAACAGAATTGATGAAAACAATTTAGGGAAAAAAATTTGTATATGTTTTTTGTCTTATTGTTGTTTTGCAAAGTGTTCCTTCTCTAACCTGAATGACTCATTAGGGTTATAAACTATAGATGTACAGAGATGATAGAGGACAAAATCAGCCATGACTAAACCAAAGCCAGAGAACGATGGTTTTTCCACATAGATCTGCAGCAAAGACATATACTGCTGGCTACTAACTAAAGAAAACACACGACCATTGGCAGCCAATCAGGCCCAGAATCAGCTCCGTTATCCTGGACCCGCTTTGAGCTCCTCTGAACCCAGTCAGTCTTTAAAACTGCCACCATGGCTGAACGCTTCTACAGAACAGAAATGATCCCAGAAACTAAATGAAATCCTGACACATCCAGCTAAAACAAACTCTGTTTAATTTGCTGTTTCATGGTTTGGAACTTTCCACAAACTATAATTATGTGAACAAAAGAGGCCAAGACAAAACAAAACGCTGCTGTGGGATAAATAAAGGAGGGAGATGATATCAGAGACAACAATGAGGAATCTGCTCTGAATACAGTCTGCTGACCTGTCATCAGCAGTCCAACGTATTAAAAACGGTTTCAAGCTTTAAATTAGAGCCAACAAAACAAATCCCAAACACAATTCTCCTGCATAATGAATCCTGACAAATCTCTGCTTGTTGTTCCACAGAGAGCGACTCCTATCAGAGTCAGATCTGCTCTGGATCTTATCAGCCAATGGCCCGACCACTAATCACCTCCGCCTGACTCAGATTCATCCGTTTGATGGAGCTCATGTGGCGGCGTAGATAAACCAGACATCCTCTGAATGAGCCGCTTTGTGTCGTTTCAGTTAATTAAACACGGCGTTAATTAGAGTCTAAATGAGCCGAGGAGGCAGAGTGGACGCCTCTGCTCATCACTCACTGCTGCCATGGCCATTTCTGTGGATTATACTGCTAATACGATCAACCATCAATATTTATTTACAGAGCGGGAAACTAAATCATAGAGACCGCTGTTAACAACCAGACACGTGTCCTGGCCTTGTAGTAAAACCACGGCCCAGACCTCCATCAGGGATGATATTATCCACTCATTTACATCACATCACATGTTTGTGATGGTCTAGACCAGGGGTTCTCAACCTTTTGAGGCCCACAACCCCAAAATAAAGGTGCCAGAGACAGGGACCCCCCACTGTACCTGAAGGTGGTTGAACACAGCCATGAACATTCAGAGAGCAGTCATGTGTAGACAAGGCTGTGCATTGGGGGGGGGGGGGCGGCTTTCTGGGGCCCAGCCAGACTGGGGGCCAGCAAAATCATGGTCCATCATAAAGTTAAGCTGTGGTATTTTATATTTAACCTGAATAATAACCACTCTTATCAAAGAAACACATTTTAATTCATTTGTGTAGTAAGTAGCCCTCCTAAAAATGTGAATCCTTTTGTTGAAAAACAAATTTGAATACAATAAAAATAGTTACAGTTGGTTAATAATGGCAAGACATGGTGGGAGAGGTGGTGCAATTGGATTTTAAAAGTAGTAGAAATGGTTAGAAATGCCAAAAATTAGATAAAGTGGCAAAATAACAAAAAAAGGCAAAAATGGGCTTATTAAGTGGTAAAAGTGGCAAAAATAGGTGGAAATTTGTGACACTGGATGAAAATTGATATAAACTGGCAAAAAAAAAAGGGTTAGCTGAGGCAGAAAAAGTCAGAAATTGGCATAAATGGTTATATCAAACTGGGAAATGTGGCTTGAAAGTGGTAAAAGGGGTTAATAGTGGCAGTAATGTGTCAGCAGAGCCAGCAATAGGCAGAGAGTTGCAAGATTTGGTTTAACAGTGGCAAAAACAGGCAGAAATAAGTGGTGGAAAGGGTTTAAAAGTGACAAAAAATGGATTTCAAGTTGCAAGAAACTGTTAAATTTGATCAAATAGGTGGGGAAAAGTAATGAAAATGGGTTAAAATTTCACAAAATTGATGTAAGTTGCAACAATGTCATTTAAACAATTTTCTTAGTTTTTTAAGGCATCTGGAGACCCCCTCTCAATGTCTCATGACCCCAATGAGGCCCCAACCCCAACGTTGAGAACCACTGTTCTAGACATGATAGTGCAGAATGGAGGAGATGTAAACTTGTGGTTGTTAGCTTAAAAACATGAAGGAAACTTACAGCCAAAATTTTTTTTACAAGATCCAAATTTTTCTTAAAGAATTCTGAGAAAACAAATCAGAAATCAACTAACGTCTGGTTTTAATCGGTTTTCAATCTCAGAATTCTGTCTTCAATCTCTATTCTTTTGGCAATATTGGAGGGCCCAACATACCCAGCTTCACAAACGTCCTAAACTGTAGTTTATAAAACATTCTGTCCTCTGCTGTTGAAGACAATGTTGCGCCTTAAAGGTTTTAAAACATTCCGTCCTCTGTTTCTGAAGATAATGTTGCCCTTTAAAGTTTATAAAACATTCCGTCCTCTGCTGTTGAAGATAATGTTGCCCTTTAAAGTTTATAAAACATTCTGTTCTCTGCTGTTGAAGACAATGTTGCCCTTTAAAGTTTATAAAACATTCCGTCCTCTGTTTCTTAAGATAATGTTGCCCTTTAAAGTTTATAAAACATTCCGTCCTCTGCTGTTGAAGATAATGTTGCCCTTTAAAGTATATAAATTATTCCGTCCTCTGTTTCTTAAGATAATGTTGCCCTTTAAAGTCTATAAAACATTCTGTCCTCTGCCTTTGAAGATAATGTTGCCCTTTAAAGTTTATAAAACATTCTGTCCTCTGCCTTTGAAGATAATGTTGCCCTTTAAAGTTTATAAAACATTCCGTCCTCTGCTGTTGAAGATAATGTTGCCCTTTAAAGTTTATAAAACATTCCGTCCTCTGCTTTTGAAGATAATGTTGCCCTTTAAAGTTTATAAAACATTCTGTCCTCTGCCTTTGAATTTGATGTCATAGGTCACAGCTGTTTCATAGATCATTTGAAATACAAAAACCCCGTCCTGGTGCTAGGCAGTTTGGATCAGACTTGGTTCAGGTTGATGGGACTATTTGAAAATCAGTGGCTGTTATAGAGGAACAGTGAGAGGACAATGACAATGTCTGTTATTGAGCTGCTGTAAGGATGGACTACTTCTGACATGGCATGAGTTTTACAGCACGTAGCAGCGCGTCTTTTTTATTTTCATATTAAAAAAAATGCTTTTAAAAACACTGCATGTTTGGACAGGATTATCTTTCTAAAATGGATGGTTCAAAACTTACCTGCCCAGGTGTAAGGCCTTATCCTCTTCAAGGTTCTACAGAAGTGGAGTACACCCTGAGAAGCTGCCAGTCAGTCGCATAAAGAGGTCAAACCTCACAGTTACACCTGTGGGCAATTAAGAGTTACCAATTAACCTAACGAGCATGCTTTTGGACTGTGGGAGAAAGCCAAGGTACCCAGAATGAATGCAGAGAAAGTTCCAGGATTTAGACCTGGAACTTTCCTGCTGTGAGGCATCAGTGCTAATGCCTGTGTTGTTAGTCCTGTTAGTCGTCAGCTGCTCCTGTGGGTCATCCTTCTTCTCTCCAAGCCGCCCAGACATAAAACTTGTGCATATTGGATGAAAACATAAAGCCATTATCAGTTTCATCCTCTCACTCCTCAGGCTGGTTGTATTTTTCAGACCTTGTAACTGTCATGTAATCTGCAGACACCACCTCTGCATGTTTGATTTCATGTTCACTTCACCACACCGTGTGTCTGTGCTGCCAGCTGTTTACTCCAACATGATTTTAACCCCGCGGCTGCCGTCTAAAGATGCTGTTGTTCCCCTCACATCTGAACATACAGTATTCGTATACATTAAATTACCTAAAGCAGCCAGTGGGCTCATGAAAGAATGATGCTTTTAATCTGCAATTTTCCATAAAGGATGATGGGGGGATGAATAAATGATGAGTGCATTGTGCACATGCAGCACTATTTTACATGCATGGTGAGTTTAACGTGTGTACAAAGCTCAGCGTTCGCTTTCTCCCGGTGTGAGCGTAAATCATACATGCGATCAGGAAGTGTGCACTCTCCGCTGATGTTGGAGCTTTATTGTTCACTGTCGACCCCCCTCACTTACCCAGTCTCACCTGTCACCTAGGTTTTATATAAAAGTCAGTCAGCTGATGTGACCTGCACATGTGCACTGTGATGTTAGAGTGGACCATCGAGCTTTAACGCAGCTGCAGGGCTGAAAGATTTTTTCTTGGGATATTCTAAATGCTGCAGCAGAGCTTTAAAACAAAGGCACGTGGAGGTGGCACAAATGTGGATTTTCTTGTTTAAGTGAACATATTTTTGAACCTGTGTTAATCCTGAAAATGTTTCAGATAAAAGGTCAGTGCACAACGAGAGCAACGCAGATGAATGGCAGTAAAATGTGTAGAAGCACCCTCTGACATCACCCTCAAAAGCAGAGGATGGAATGTTTCATAAACTTTAAAGCATAACATCATCAAAGGCAAAGCATGGAATGTTTTGTAAACTTTAAAGCATGACATCATCAAAGGCAGAGCATGGAATGTTTTATAAACTTTAAAGCATGACATCATCAGAGGCAGAGCATGGAATGTTTCACAATCTTTAAAGCATGACATCATCAAAGGTAGAGCATGGAATGTTTTGTAAACTTTAAAGCATGACCTCATCAAAGGCAGAGCATGGAATGTTTTGTAAACTTAAAAGCATTACATCATCAAAGCTAGAGCATGGAATGTTTTGTAAACTTAAAAGCATGACATCATCAAAGCCAGAGCATGAAATGTTTTGTAAACAGAGCATGGAATGTTTTGAAAACTTTAAAGCATGACATCATCAAAAGTAGAGCATGGAATGTTTTGTAAACTTTAAAATATGACATCATCAAAGGCAGAGCATGGAATGTTTTGTAAACCTTAAAGCATGACATCATCAAAGGTAAAGCATGGAATGTTTTGTAAACTTTAAAGCATGACATCATCAAAGGCAGAGCATGGAATGTTTTGTAAACTTAAAAGCATTACATCATCAAAGCTAGAGCATGGAATGTTTTTTAAACTCTAAAGCATGACATCATCAAAGCCAGAGCATGAAATGTTTTGTAAACAGAGCATGGAATGTTTTGAAAACTTTAAAGCATGACATCATCAAAAGTAGAGCATGAAATGTTTTGTAAACTTTAAAATATGACATCATCAAAGGCAGAGCATGGAATGTTTTGTAAACCCTAAAGCATGACATCATCAAAGGTAAAGCATGGAATGTTTTGTAAACTTTAAAGCATGACATCATCAAAGGCAGAGCATGGAATGTTTATTTTTTTTTTTTTTTAAAGCATGACATCCTCAAAGGCAGAGCATGGAATGTCTTGTAAGCAGAGTATGGAATGTTTCATAAACTTTAAAACATGACATCATCAAAGCCAGAGCATGGAATGTTTTACAAACTTTAAAGCATAACATCATCAAAGGCAGAGCATGGAATGTTTTACAAACTTTAAAGCATTACATCATCAAAGGTAGAGCTTTGGAAGGTTTACAAACTTTAAAACATGACATCATCAAAGCTAGAGCATGGAATGTTTCATAAACTATAAAGCAGCACATCATCAAAGGCGGAGCTTTGAATGGTTTACAAACTTTAAAACATGACATCATCAAAGGTAGAGCATGGAATGTTTTGTAAACAGAGCACGGAATGTTTCAAACTATAAAGCATGACATCATCAAAAGTAGAGCATGGAATGTTTTGTAAACTTTAAAATATGACATCATCAAAGCCAGAGCATGAAATGTTTTGTAAACTTTAAAGCATGACATCATCAAAGGCAGAGCATGGAATTTTTTGTAAACAGACCGTGGAATGTTTCATAAACTTTAAAAAATGACATCATCAAAGGTAAAGCATGGAATGTTTTGTAAACCAAGCATGGAATAATCATAAACTTTAAAGCATGACATCATCAAAGGTAAAGCATGGAATGTTTTGTAAACTTTAAAGTATGACATCATCAAAGCCAGAGCATGGAATGTTTTTTTTTAAACTTTAAAGCAAGACATCATCAAAGGCAGAGCATGGAATGTTTTGTAACCAGAGTATGGAATGTTTTATAAACTTTAAAGCATAACATCATCAAATCAGAGCATGGAATGTTTTATAAACTTTAAAGCATGACATCATCAAAGCCAGAGCATGGAATGTTTTTTTAAACTTTAAAGCATGAAATCATCAAAGCTAGAGCATGGAATGTTTCACAATCTTTAAAGCATGACATCATCAAAGGTAGAGCATGGAATGTTTTGTAAACTTTAAAGCATGACATCACCAAAGGCAGAGCATGGAATGTTTTGTAAACAGAGCATGGAATGTTACGTAAATTTTAAAGCATTACATCATCAAAGCTAAAGCATGGAATGTTTTGCAAACAGAGCATGGAATGTTTCATAAACTTTAAAGTATGACATCATTAAAGGCAGAGGAGGGAATGTTGATGAAGCTGAGGATGTTGGGGGCATTTTTTTCTCTTTTTACGCCAACTAGTAGGAAACAGTCGCCAACAAAGTATACATATGGGAAAGACTGTGGTTTTTGTTTGTGTTCTAATAACAGTAGACAGATGAAGTACACAGATTTTTTTTCTGACTTAATTTTTTTTATAATGCTCTGAACTGTGCTGTGAAGATCCTATCATGCCTGTAGTTCTATGTCCTTCACTGTGCAGGTAAAGCTGCTTTCTCACACACACCAACAATGTTGTTGATGTGCAAATTTTTTCTCTCCGTTCCTCTATAATGAAAATTTCTTTTCATGTCCCTCCATCAATACAGACCTGATCTCATCCCAAACTGTCATTAAGGGTGGAGAATGTGTCTTTTGAGTGTTGTGTGAAATAGCAGTGACCTCTGACATCACCTTTAAAGACAAGGGCAGGCTGTTTAAAATGCTTCAAAGCATCATTTCATCAAAGGTTGAATATGGATTATTTCTAAAACCTTAGGGTTAGGGTTAAGGATGACATCAAAGGCAGATGGGAAAAGTTTTATAGACTTCAAAGGGTGACATCAAAGGAAGATGTGAAAAGTTTATTAACCTCAAAGGATGACATCATCTCTAAGGATGACATAAGCCAAAGCAGACGATGGAATGTTGGTGAAGCTGGCGATGTTGGGAGCTTTTGTTCTTCTATTTTTTGCCTTATATTAGTCCACTGTTGGGACCTTTTGGAAAAGTGGGTGGGGTTGAAAACAGCTTCACATCTGGCTCATTCATGTCATTGAAAATGTGTTGGGCTGCCTACTGCTTGTCTCCATCTTTTACCAGGCTACTTAATATCAGATTAAAGACATAAATTACTCATCACTGGACACAGGAAAATAGCAGAAAAAAAGGAAAAAAACATCTCATGTATGGAGAGGAGGTTATTTCTGCTCCTCTGTCTGCCTCAGAACTCATCTACCATTGGCAACAATAAGTGTTTGATTGGTCAGATGTGTGCTCATCAGAGGCGTCTCCTTGTTGGTATTTTGCTGCCGCAATGTCTCCTTAAAATGTCTATTTATGTGAACAGCAGGTTCTTTATCACTTTTATAACTGCCTTTATTAAATAGAATTAATTCACATAATAAACTGCAGTAAAAAAGAGACTCAAAGTGAAGCGATTCATCTGAACTTCCTCACAGGAGCCTCCGCCTGCGAAAAGCCCCATCAATAACAACAATGGCTCCACTAAGCATTCATATATAATTATAAAGGCTACATGGGGGCAGCTTTAATGAATGTGAACTTTTGTGCTAAACTGCTAAAACCAGCCCGCTATATTTCAAGTCGATGGTTAAATCATTGTTTAAATCTTCTGGTGAGAAAGTTTGTGAGGGAAAAGTGTAAACTCGTGTTAACTTACTGCTTTCTTTCTTCTTTGCTTTGAACTTCAACTCCATGATTTTCAGAGGTAAATGTGGTACGTTTTACTTCACCATACTCATGTAAAAAATATAAAGATAGATAAACCAGTACACTTAAAAATGTTTGTCTGCAGCGTAATCAACTCCAGAGAATGCATTTTCAGTCGAAAGTTCTAAAAATCAAATTAAGTTACTTTTTATCAAAGCAGAAGTTCCTGTTGCCTTTCAAAATAAAAGCAGGATTTTATTATCCTTGCAAAGCATAAAGATTCGCCTGACTCTGTGTTTCTCACTGGTGAATCCATCTTTCTAAGCTTCCGTCCGAACCGTTTGGGCCTGGTTAGAAAGTGACAGGACCAATCAGCAATGAGGGGCAGTACTTTCAGTCACGGCGGAGTCATGACGTAACACAAGAGGCCGGTGCAGTTATGATGGAAGACAATAGCGTGGATGCTGCTAAAGCGCCGATTTTATCAGAACTTGATGACATTTCTTCTTTAAAAGAAAAACAAAGAACAGCGGTGAGTTGTTTTCTTTTCAAAAAACACAAAAGTCGTGTACTGACATGTTTACAGTCGCCATGGTTACCATTATGCAGTTCTCTATGGAGTTTACTCCTCAGTAGTGGCTACATTCCGTGTTTTGTTGCTCTGATTGGCCCGTAAAGATGTGACAGACGGAACGTTCATCCAGTCATCCTCTGAGTTTTTTTTTTTTCGAAGGCTCTGCCCTTTCCCAAACGCCGTCTCTGAGAGGTTTACCAGATGGATGTGTAAAACACATCCATCTGGTGTGTCAGGTTAGGATTTTATAAGAACAGGAAATAAGTGTCCTTTATTTTTAGACAGTGCAAATGTCAGAGTAAAAGCTTTATGAAAATGGGTTATAAAATATTTTATCTAAATAATCAACCTTAGCTAAGTTGCTTCAACAGAGAAAGTACCTTAATGTTAACTCTGCAGGGATCATCAAGGTTTATATTTTCAAGGAATATGTACAAAATAAAATCAGTCTCAAGAAAAAAAGGTGCTTTGTACGATATTAACCCTCAGGCATCTCTTTAATCAAATACCCTTTAGTCAATATTTTGGCTAATGTTTGACAGACCACCCACCAACGTAAGTTATCTGGAAAATAATTAATGTTCAGTGTGTGTGTGTGTGTGGGGGGGGGGGGGTGGGTGTGTGTGTGTGTGTGTGTGTGTGGGGGGGGGGGGGGTTTAAATATGACCATCCTTTAATCAAACTGGCATTTAAAGGGTTAAAATCCTGAAAATTATTCAATAATCAATTGTTTTGACCAGAACTGAAGTTGATTAAAAGATCTGACCCAACAGAAACAGGAAAAAAAAAATTCATGTATACGACTTTTATTCCCGTTTTTAGAAGTAGATGTTTTTGTCCTTAATGACTCGAAAGGGTAGTAAATTTTAAATCAGATGCTACAAAAAAACTAATGATGCATCGAAGTCAATGTTTTAGCTAATGTTTGACATACCTAGGACTGATGTAAAAAAAAAAAAAAAAAAAAAAACACCCCCCCAATAATAGTTTTCTGGAAAATAATTAATGGTTTTTTTTTTTTTTTTTTTTTAATATGTTCATCCTGTAATCAAACTGGCATTTAAAGGGTTAAAAATCCTGAAAATTATTCAGAAATCGATTGTTTTGATCAGAACTGAAGTTGATCGAAAGATTTGACCAAAAAAGGCACGAAAATATTAATGTGTACTATTTTTATTACCATTTTTGGAAGTAGATGTTTTTGTCCTTAATGACTTTAAAAAGTAGTAAATTTTAAATCAGATGCTACAAAAAAAAAAAAAAAAAAAAAAAAAAAAAAATAAAAATGCATCAAAGTCAATATTTTAGCTGATCATTTACATGTCCAAGCTGGATTTAGAAATAATGTCCCAGCCATCCAACATTTGGTTAAAGGAAGATTTCACATTTTTTCACTTTTTTTTTTCATAAAAAAACAACATTGACTTTAAGTAATCAAACTGGCATCTAAAGGGTTAAAATCCTCAAAAGGATTGAATGTTTGGTAGTTTTGAGCACAGCTGAAGTTGTTTAAGAGATTTATGCAAAAAACAACAGAAAAAAATCTGAATGTGTTAAGTTTTCATAGCAGTTTTTTTGGAAGTGGACATTTTTGTCCTTAATGGCTTTAAAGGCTAGTCAATTTGTTTCACAGTATTCCTCTGACCTATTAGAGCTATTGAAATTTGAATTCAAAAGTTTGCCTAGAAAGAAGCTTTGTTACATAAGATTAGACCATCTGGACTAACACTGCCGACATGGTGAGAAGAGAAAGAGGAAAAATTGCCCAAATGGACAAAAATGTCCCTTGTGATGCCTGAGGGTTAAGATAACTAGCTAACTTCCATCTGAGGTATCCTGCCTGATAATAAACTCAATCTTTAACGTGATGGAAGGCCTGTCTTTAAATGTACGGTACAATGCCTATGAACAATAGTCACCCCCTTGGATGTTTTACTGTTTTATTGATTTCATAAATCAAACATGGTCCATATAAATCAATTACAACAAACACTCTTAAATGTCAAAGTAAAAACTGATTTCTACAAAGAATTGTCAAATAAATAAAAATCAGTGATGTAAAATAAGTGACTGCATAAATATTCCCCCCTGTAACGTGGCTGACCTCTCAGTTAGTGACATGAGGATCAGCTGAGGTCAGTGAATGTGTCTCAGTGATCGGAGGATAAAGACACCTGAGTCTTTATTACATTACATATTTTTATTCAGTTGGCATTACTTTGTAGAAATCTGATGTTTTTCTATCCAAATTATATTCACCATGATTGATTTATAAAATAAATAAAAGGGTAAATCATGTAAGGGGTCAATATATTTTATATCCACTGTATGTGTTAATACTGAGTGATTAAATGTGTTCAAACAGCAATAATCATTTGGTATCCTGAAGTTTAACCTGTAAAATCAGACTTGACTGCTCGACCCTCCTCCATCAGAGACGTTGTGGTGTTCATGATTAAATAAAGGTGAATTTCCTTCAGCTCAGGAGCTTCCTGTTTCCTCTGAACCGCTGCTGAGAGTTCAGACGACCGCAGCGTGAAACTCCATGACAGGTCACGTATTAATAAAACATGCACACACATCCTGCTGCCTCCATGTCTGTGTGTGCACATGCTTGCACCTGTGCTGTTTGACTCACCTGCTGTTACTATCCAGGTTATATTTATCCTATAGGCTGAGGTCAGTATGGAGACAACGGCAGGAGAGGGATCCACTAAAAACCTTCAGGTAAACAGAAACAGACACAGAAGAAACATGAAGACAAACTCGTATGATTCCAATAACATTAAGATAATTTAGTCCTGTCCAAACATCTCCAGGAACACAGAGAGACAGAAAGCAGAAAAAATTTATCAAAATTTAATCTTCAGTGATTTCATCTCTGATGACAGAGCTCTGCAACACTGACCACCATCACCAGAGCTCTGAAACACTGACCACCATCACCAGAGCTCTAAAACACTGACCACCATCACCAGAGCTCTAAAACACTGACCACCATCACCAGAGCTCTAAAACACTGACCACCATCACCAGAGCTCTAAAACACTGACCACCATCACCAGAGCTCTAAAACACTGACCACCATCACCAGAGCTCTAAAACACTGACCACCATCACCAGAGCTCTAAAACACTGACCACCATCACCAGAGCTCTAAAACACTGACCAACATCATCAGAGCTCTAAAACACTGACCACCATCACCAGAGCTCTAAAACACTGACCACCATCATCAGAGCTCTAAAACACTGACCACCATCACCAGAGCTCTAAAACACTGACCACCATCACCAGAGCTCTAAAACACTGACCAACATCATCAGAGCTCTAAAACACTGACCACCATCATCAGAGCTCTAAAACACTGACCACCATCACCAGAGCTCTAAAACACTGACCACCATCACCAGAGCTCTAAAACACTGACCACCATCACCAGAGCTCTAAAACACTGACCACCATCATCAGAGCTCTAAAACACTGACCACCATCACCAGAGCTCTAAAACACTGACCACCATCATCAGAGCTCTAAAACACTGACCACCATCACCAGAGCTCTAAAACACTGACCACCATCATCAGAGCTCTAAAACACTGACCACCATCACCAGAGCTCTAAAACACTGACCACCATCATCAGAGCTCTAAAACACTGACCACCATCACCAGAGCTCTAAAACACTGACCACCATCACCAGAGCTCTAAAACACTGACCAACATCACCAGAGCTCTGAAACACTGACCACCATCAGCAGAGCTCTGAAACACTGACCACCATAAGCAGAGCTCTAAAACACTGACCAACATCACCAGAGCTCTGAAACACTGACCAACATCACCAGAGCTCTAAAACACTGACCAACATCACCAGATCTCTAAAACACTGACCAACATCACCAGATCTCTAAAACACTGACCACCATCAGCAGAGCTCTGAAACACTGACCAACATCAGCAGAGCTCTGAAACACTGACCAACATCAGCAGAGCTCTGAAACACTGACCACCATCACCATCAGAGCTCTGAAACACTGACCACCATCACCAGAGCTCTGAAACACTGACCACCATCACCAGAGCTCTGAAACACTGACCACCATCACCAGAGCTCTGAAACACTGACCACCATCACCAGAGCTCTGAAACACTAACCAACATCACCAGAGCTCTAAAACACTGACCACCATCACCAGAGCTCTGAAACACTAACCAACATCACCAGAGCTCTAAAACACTGACCACCATCAGCAGAGCTCTAAAACACTGACCACCATCACCAGAGCTCTAAAACACTGACCACCATCACCAGAGCTCTAAAACACTGACCACCATCACCAGAGCTCTAAAACACTGACCACCATCACCAGAGCTCTGAAACACTGACCACCATCACCATCAGAGCTCTGAAACACTGACCACCATCACCAGAGCTCTAAAACACTGACCAACATCACCAGAGCTCTGAAACACTGACCAACATCACCAGAGCTCTGAAACACTGACCACCATCACCAGAGCTCTGAAACACTGACCACCATCACCAGAGCTCTGAAACACTGACCACCATCACCATCAGAGCTCTGAAACACTGACCTGCAGCTTCATGATACATATTTCCATGTCCTGTTTGTATTAAAAAAAATGTCCCAACCTTTTTAGCATTGGGTCATAAAATGATCATTCATACGGACATTAATCATATGACACTAAAGATACAGATGCTATATTCTTTTCAACTAAACAACTACCTCTACTTTCAAGAGTGAGGAGACATGGGGTCAGACCGGGCCACTAGAGAGGACCCCCGCCAGCACAGGAAACGTCCCAGCATTTTTAAAGAGGGAGAAATTAAGACGTTATTGTTCTCCTCTCTGTGCAGTCAAACATTTCCACGCCTCCTCATTTCTATGCAATCAGACTCAAATTAAGACAAATCACAGCAGCACTTCACTGTGAAATAATCACCACATGGGTCAGTTTAGCACTTCATCAATCAATCTTTCAGCAGTTTAACTCAGCAGACATGATTCTCTGGAGCTCTTAACCTCCGTCAATCAGATTTAAATCAGTCAAGTCATCATCCATCCATCTATCCTCCTCATGAGTTAATGTTGGCTACAGGATTGTCTACTCATCCTTTTATTAGTGTGAAATGTCCCTTTAACCCTGCAGTCCAACACCTGAGAGGTGCAGAAGCCTGGGCTGTTTAATTTATGAAGTCGTTGCATTAAAGCTGTCAGAAAGCATCAGCCACTCATCTGCAGCCATTTCCTGCAGGTGGCTGGTTGAAATCCGGCTCCCAGGCTCCGCCGTGCTCCTTCCTCTTCCTCCTCCTCCTCCTCCTCCTCCTCCTCCTCGTCATCAGCCTGACTTGTTTACCAAAGCAGTTTTAACAAAAGCACTTAAGACAAAAGGCACTTTGCCGAGTGCTCCAAGTCCAGAAATAACACGTCACATTTACTCAGAAGGCATTACTGCGAAATGAGTCCATGTGATTTCACTGAAGGAGAGAGGAAGGAGGCTGGAGGAGAAGGTTTCAAACATCACTCCTTTATTCCCTTCACTTCTCCTTTAAATCTTCTTTATCCTTGATTTATCTCCTTCTGGTCCTCCCTCCATCATTCCTTTCTCTGTCCCTCATCTCTGCATTTTCTCTTCTTCTTTAGAGACTCGTTAAGTTTGGATTTAGGAACACCGTTGTCGTACCATCCATCATTTTCCTGTTGGTAAAACCAGACAAAGACTGAAAATGGCACCTGCTGACACAGTATATGTAATAAATCCTGTGATATTTTTCATTTCAACCTAAATGTCGTCTGAACAGTCAGAAAATTTATCAAATTATTGCAGTAACTTCCGATCATCATGCCAGACCACGGCGCCATCTAAAGAATGCAACAACAGAGGAGAAATAAAGTCATCAACATCTATCAGTCTGAAAGGCTTACAGAGACATTTCTACAGCTTTTGGGCTCCACTCAACCACGGTGAGAGCCATTACCCACAACGGGGAAAACTGTGAACAGTAGTGAACCTTCCCAGGAGAGGCCGGCCTACCAACATGACTCTAAGAGAAGATGGACGACTCATCCAAGAGGTCCCAGAAGAACCCAGAACATTATCCTCAAAGGCAAGGGTGGAGTGTTTAAAAGCTTTGATGACATTATTATAAAAGCAGAGGAGGGAATGTTGGTGAAGCTGGGGATGTTGGGGTCGTTCCCCTCCATTTTTGATAAACAGAGCATAGTTGGCAACAAAGGACGATCCACACAAGGAAAGATTTTTAGTATAAACAAGACTGGTAACTTTCCCAGGAGTGGCCCACCATTTCTAAGGCTTTGGGGCTCCAGCCAAGCATGGTGACAGCCATTGTCCACAAATGTAGAAAACTAGGAACAGCTGTGAACCTGTTGTAAAGAAACAAGGACTACATCTTAAGACCTGCAGGTCTCAATTTACACAGCTCATGCTGGAAAACCCTCCTGTGTGGCTGAATGAAAACAATTCTGCAAGGAAGAATGGGACAACATTCCTCCACAATGCTGCGAAAGACTCATGGACAGTTACCGCAAATGCTTGCTTGCAGTCTTGCTGCCAAGGATGGAACAACCCGTTATTAGGTTTAGGTGGCCATGACTTTTTCACATAGGGACAGGTAGGTTTGGATGGCTCTTGTCCTTTAAAGGGGGCGTATTTATCTCTTTAAGACAAGTTTATGTCGATCTCAGAGGTCCCCAAAACATGCCTGTGAAGTTTGTTGCTGAAAAAACTCTCCAGTATTGATGTCTGCATGTCACCAAACCCCTCTGTTTCAGCTGTTTCAGAACCAGCTGTTTCTGTCTGTGGCTTTAAATGTTACTAAGCTGTCTGACTCCGCCCCTGACTCCGCCCCTCTCAGGAAATGGATGTGGCTCTCTGGATCCTCTTCTCAGCTGGCAGCTAAGAGGAGGTCCAGGAGAGGAGGACAAAACTTTCTTCCAAGAGGGGAGGGCCAATGAAACTTGGGGGCGGGGCTAACTCCCCACATGACATTATGAGGGGGAAATCTGAGAACAGCTTGTTTCAGCACACATTTTCTGAAATATTTCAGAAATTTTCTGAACTATTGATGATTCTCAGTCAGAATAAAATGTCACTTTTTATTTTTATTTTCAATATTAATAGTTAAATGTAGGATTTAAAATGCATGGCGTCTACTGAGAGGTGTATTTTTATCAGTACTCTTACTTAAGAAGGTCTCTTATTGTCACACCTGCTCTCTTCCACGTGTGTTACATAAATTCGGGATAAGGAAATCTGAACTGACATGTTTGTTTTCGATGAATCCTTCTCTACACACCAAATCTAAATTACTTATCTAACTGATCCTGTTTCGGTGATTTCTCTCTCTTCCTCATCTCATCTTCAGGAGGAACAGAAACACAAAAACATCCTTTTACGGCTCAGCTGTCAGCAGCAGTTAGAGCTCCGGGAGACAAGAGGAGAGGAGGATGGAGAGGAGGAGAAGAGAAGGCTGAGAAAGGAGCATTCTTATTCATCTTTCTGGTAATTTCTATGTGGGATCAAACCCCTGCTGTGAAAGCTGTCAGAAGAAGAGGATGCTGGAGAGACGTGAAAGAGCGAGAGTGAAGGATCGACTTTAAGAACAGTTCTTTACCCTCGCAGCCACGTTCAGATTGAAGAACACAAACCTGAAATGGCGAGGTGTTTAAAGCCCACTCTGCACTCACAGCATCTTCATCTCCTCACTCTTTTGTTGTTTTAACAATAAGAAACTGATTTATTTCCTCCAGCTGTCTGATGTCTCAGCAGAAATAAGAGTTAATCCTTAAAGCTCTGCAAGACTGAAGGTTCAAGATGAATTCATCAATGCCTTCTTCTGTATTTGAGAACATTTTGATTAATAAGAAGAACTTTAGTTGGAGGGTCGATGTTTGCATGAATTCAGGTAGAGAAATCTAAACCTCAGTCTCTAAATGATGGTTATAATTGCATGAAAATGTCAGACATCTGTCTGAGCCTGGGTGTGTGTTTGCTGCATGACTGCTGCAGCTCTCATCAGGAGTCACATCCTCGTCTTCCTTCGGCAGCTTTACCTCAGAATATCTCCCTACATATGACTCCATTCAGAGGAGAATTTATCTGCAAAGTATAAAGGTAGACCAGCCACACCTGGAAATGTTCACCACTGTCACGCGTATTCCCATCCATCTATCCATCCATCCATCCATCCATCCATCCATCCATCCATCCATCCATCCATCCATCCATCCATCTATCCATCCATCCATCCATCCATCCATCCATCCATCCATCCATCCATCCATCCATCCATCCATCTATGCATCCACCCATCCATCCATCCATGCATCCATCTATCCATCCATCCATCAATCCATCCATCCATCCATCCATGAATCCATCCACCCATCCATCCATCCATCCATCTATCCATCCATCCATCCATCCATCCATCCATCACCTATCCATCCATCCATCCATCCATCCATGAATCCATCCACCCATCCATCCATCCATCCATCCATCTATCCATCCATCCATCCATCACCTATCCATCCATCCATGCATCCATCCACCCGTCCATCTTTTCATCATCCATCCATCCATCCATCCATCCATCCATCCAAAAATGGTCAAAAGCAGCAAACACTGAGAGAAAAGTAGCAAAAACAGGTGGGAAGTGACCAAATGAGTTAAAAGTCTCAAAAACAATGCAAACAAATGAGTGAAAAGTGACCAAAATGGGCAAAAATCAGAAAAAAGTGGGAAAAAATGGGCTTAAAGCTGTAAGTACTGGGAGGAACGGGGCAAAAAAAGTGCAGAAAGGGGCCAAAATGGGTGAAGGTGGTGAAAAATAGAATTACATAGAGCAAAAATGGTCCAAAAGTAACAAAAACATGTAGAAAAATGAGTGAAAAGTGACTAAAATGGGCAAAAATCAGGAAAAAGGTGGGGAAAACTGTCAAAAAGTGGCATTTAATTGCAAAAGGCAGCTTAAATGGGTAAAAAGTGGCAAAAAGAAGTTGTAATATTGGCCTTAAAACAGCAAACACTGGGAAAAATTGACAAAATAGGGCAGAAAGTGGCAAAAATGGGTGATAAGTGGCAATAATGTGGAGAAAAATCAATGAAAATTGACCAAAGTGGGCAAAAATCAGAAAACAGGTGGGAAAAATGGGCTTAAAGCTGCAAGTACTGGGAGGAAAGTGGCAACAAAAGAGAAGAAAGTGGCAAAAATGGGTGAAAGTGGTGAAAAATAAATTACATATAGCAAAAATGGTCCAAAAGTGACAAAAACATGTAAAAAAAATCAATGAAAAGTGACTAAAATGGGTAAAATCAGGGAAAAGGTGGGATAAATTGGCAAAAAGTGGCATTTAATTGCAAAAAGCAGCTTAAATGGGTAAAATGTGGCAAAAAGAAGTGGCAAAAATGGGTGAAAATTGACTGAAATGGGCAAAAATCAGAAACAAAGGTGGGGAAAAAGCGTCAAGAGTGGCAAAATTAAGGGCATTTATTTGCAAAAGGCAGCTTAAATTGGTGAAAAATGGCAAAACATGGCAAAAAATTGCAAAAAAATTGCAAACAGCTGGATAAAAGTGTCAAAAATGGGCCAAAAGCAGTAAAAATGGAATTAAAGTAGCAAAAAAATGCAAATAAAGCCAATGAAAATATGCAGGCAAGAAAACCTACTGTGTAAGTGTGGGAAACAAACTGATTAATGCTATTTGCAATGGATCATTTTTGTGGTAAAATTTTTCTTTTGAAGGTTTTCTGGGGGAATAATATTTCAAATGAAGACATAAAAGTGCCACAAATCATCAGAAAAGAGCCACGCATTGAGTATCACTGCTCTAAATCCTACACTAACTGTCCAGGCTGACTCTGATGGTTAATAGCAGCAGGAATAAAGACGCTGTCAGGATGAGGAGAGCTGCAGACGTCAGTCAGGATCAAACATCTCAGCTCCAAACAGCTCTGTGATTCTGCAGACAGAACGATGATAATTGGCTGGAGATGATTCCTGCCTGGCTCAAAGGCACGTTAGAGAAACAGTCCTCATCCGTTAGAGTCCTCTTAACCTCCAGAAACTTCCTGTTTTTGTTCAAAGAGAAGCTGAAGATTTAAATGAACGGATGTCTAAAGCACTTCTCCAGGGCACTCTTAGAAGAAAGATGCTTCTTTTCTACTTTACTGTATAGATATGTGGGTCAGCAGGCATCAGGGTTTATCTCTGCATGCTGCTGCTGATCTGTACTTCATTAAATCATCAAGTCCCTTTCAGACAGTAGTAGGGATCTTACACAAGTCCTAGCCTCCAGTGTTTGCTAATTATTAAAAACACAGAATTATAGCTCCAATACTGACCTCCACCATTAGGCTTGTTAACTCATAGTGAGATTAATTATTAGTTCCTGTGTTTAAGACTTAAAAATGGGACAACATTCCTCCCCTATCAGCTGCTCTCCTCACTTCCCAGACGTTTACAGAGGCGATGCAACAGAATGGCAAACATCTCCCTGTCCCAGCTTTTTTGAAATGTGTTGATGCCATCAAATTCAAAACGAGCTAAAATGTTCCCGAAATGTTGAAATGTCTCAGTTTAACCTCTGATCTGTCGTTTCTGTTCTGTTGTGAACCCGCGTCCCAACTTTTTTGGAATTGTGGTTGTAAGAGAGGAGATACCCTAGATATGACAGCATGCACTTTCCTCCTTAGATGATCTGGATGTAATAAAGGTCTGGGGGCAGGATTGGAGGTTGTGGGGGCGTGGAGGGGCCCCGGGCCCCCTTTAAAGTCTCAGAGCAGTCAGCTGTTAGTGAAGCTCACTGTTAGCGTGATCCTCCTGATGATCAGACCTCCAGACTGTACGTTCTGCTTGTTTCTTACAGTAGAGTAATTTCACAGCGTGTTATCATGGTTTAACTCCACTGGCAGATTTAAAGACGTCATCCATCACTTCAACGTGGGTATTTAGAGTCTGACAAAGAGCTGCAGACAGAAGTGTTCATGTTGGAGGCTTTTAAAGAAACACAGACGATTATCTCCTCGGTCTCTGTGAAGCAGCAGTTATCTGCTCTCTCTTGTCAAACCATTAGCGGCCAATCAGCCTCTAAATCACTTTCTAATTGCCTTTTTTATGACAGTTCTCATGGCAGCCGAGCAGCACTTTGAAGCCATTTGATGGTTTTAGGCTCATTTGGAGCTCTGTGAAGGGTGGAAGTAGAGCGCTGATGATTTTCTCATAAATACAAAGAGGGCTGCACCAACACTGGCGGTGTTCACGCTGAGAGGCTGGTTGTACGGAGCTGGCAGGAGGGCAGGCAGCTGCAGGGAGGAGCGTTTTAATCCTCAGATCTGCAGGAAAACTCTCAGTGAGCCGGAGACCTGCGGGGTGCAGAGAGAAAGAGGCAGCAGAAAGGTCACAGGTTCAATCCCCGTCATCACTATCTGCTAAAACGCTGCGGAGGAAGCTCCTGATGCTGCATGCTGGACACCAGCTACACCCCAGATAGAGGATTAAGGACTGAGATGGTTCTCTCCTAAAAAACAGGACAGAACTGATAAGACTGCAGGAAAGAGAACAGAGCGGACAACAAGAGCAGAACATGTGGATGCTAAACCTCCCTCCACTCTTGAGGAAGCAAAAGGACAAACAAATCTGTCTTTATAATGTTGATGTGATCCTGATGACACGTCTGAACTTCTAGTCCACACGTATGGAATCAGATCAGTCACAAACAGACAGATTCAGGATTCATTCAATGATTTATATTAGGATCTCTAGTCAGAACACACACTTTAATGAACTCAAAAACACCTGTCCTTTAATGACTTTGTGATAAATACACATACAAATATAAAGTCCACAAATGTAGGAATTTAAAAGCATTTAAAATTTCAACCAAATCTACATTAGCAGAGTCATTAAAGCTGCAGCTTGATCTCGGAATTCTAACTTTAATCTCAGAATTCTGACTTTGATCTCAGAATTCTGACTTTGATCTCAGAATTCTGAAAATAAAAGGAATAAATGTCGTTAATGAGTTAGACTTCTTTTGTATTTATTTAATCAGAAATTACAAAGTCATATATTGACATGAAAATATCATTTTTTTACTGTTTTTTTTTTAACTTGACCTTGATTTTTGACCTTCGTGAAAAAAGAAATATTACAAGAAATGTTTGAATTTTTTATTTTACAAAAGCATACATTAATATGAAAGATTCATTTTTTTTCTTAAGGAGTCATATAATTTAGAAGAAAAAAATGAGACTACATTTGCAAGAAAAAAGTTCATGTTTTTAGGGTTTTTTTTAAGTGAAAATTTTACCTGAGAGAAAGGAAATTTTAGATCACTGAATCATTCAGTTAGGAGAAGAAAAACATCTTCAGATTTTGGTTTTACAAAGTTGTCAATTTGATTTAAAAAATGAATTTCCATGAGAAAATGGAACTCTTTAGATCATGGAGTCAATATTTACCAGAAAAAAATATAAATGTTCAAGTTTTTCAATTTATGGGAAAAAAGTCAAAATGTTTGTGTTCTATTAAGTCATCATTTTCTGGTAAAAAAAAAAAAAAAAAAAATCAAGTCATAAATGTACAAAAAAGAAAACTCAAAATCACAAGCTTATGAGATAATTAGTTTAGGTAATTGTTTATATGAAAAAAATTATATATTTTAGATAAATTTATGAGGGAAACAATCATCACAAAGCTGTAAATTTACAAGAAAAACATTTGACATTTTTGAGAAGATTTTGATTTTATTGCTATAAATTTACAAGAAAAAATAATTTTGACATCGAGTCATTCATTTCAAAGAAGGAAATCTTTTTTTTTTTAAATGTTGTTATCATTGAGAGGGAAATAAATCTTTTCAAACATGTTTTTGTGTTTATGAAGACAAAGTTTCTATGAAAAATGTGACAGCTGTTGAGATCATAAAGTCCTCAATAAACAATAAGCGTCCAGATTTTAAAGTCATTAAGTTACAATGAGAGGTTGAAAATGTTTGACCTCTGTACCTGGTTCATGTTTGGTGTTGCTCACTGATGGACCACGTTTATTCTGGGAGTTTTTACCCCAGCTTTAACCTGAGACCCCCCATAGCTCCAGCCCCACAGGTCTCCAGCTGAAGCGGAGACCTGCCATAAATCAAACCTGACCACTCATGAGCCTCCTCATCCTGGAGTATGAGAGCTTTAGAAAGCATCACCCTAGCAGTAAAACAATGCTGCATCATCAGCATAAATCAACGCTCCCTCTCTGCTACAGGCTGAGAGTCTCTGAGGCCGACAGCTGAGGCTCCTCAGCTCCAAACATCAGTCTGTTTATTGGACACACTCATCGCCTTTGTTTCTCTCATCAGCTGCTGTTTTTATCCAGATATCGATCACAACACAGAGAAAATATCCCTCTGGGAACTAACGTCATCTTTTCCTCCCATGGGCCCCCTCACCAGTCCTGGTCCAGCTGACAGTCCTTAGATCTGGTCATTGTCCGACTTTAAACCTGAACAGAGACCGGCTGGTGTAGAGTCTGAGTGATGAGCAGCAGCCGGTCTGGTTTTAATCTGCAGCAGATCCAGGTACGACTGAGAGACGAGGGCGAGAGACAAAGATGAAGGTCAGATTCAGGGATGGTTCTCCTCGCTGTCTGTCCTGTTGATCTCTGGTTCTGGTATAACAACAGAGGATAATACAGCCAGAATCAAAAAATAATCCACGTGTAAATCCAGGGTTCTCTGCTGGAACAGGACGAAGAGAAATCACCAAATACATTAAAACATTTAAACCCTTATAAAATAAAACTGTTTGGACCTTAGAAGAAGAAAACTCAATTAAACAAAGAGACAAACCTGATGTAAGGATGAGGACATGCATTCTTATTTATGCTCCTTCTGCTCTACATGTTTTAGACATTTTAGTATGTGCTTTAGAGCTGCCTCTTTATCTTGGAAAAAAAAATCTAAAATAAGGAGATATTTTAAAATCTTGAGAAAGTGACTAAATGTACAGAAGAGGATTAGAGCGACTGAAAAAACATATTTAAAGATCCAGCTGTTATTCAGATTCTAAGAAAAATGTCTGAATGTTGACCTCAATCTCAGAATTCTAAAATTTATTTTAGAATTCCAACTTCAACCTCAAAATCCCCACTTTCTCCAGGAAATTCTGGCTGTAATCTCTGAATTATTATTTTAATCTCAGAATTCCAAAAATAATCTCTGATGTATTTTTTAAATCTCAGAATTCCATATATAATCTCTGAATTCGTATTTTAATCCCAGAATTCCAAATTTAATCTGATTTTTTTTTTATTTTAATCTCAGAATTCCAAACATAATCTCTGAATTCTGACTTTTGTAAATTCACATTTTAAAAACATTCTAACTTTTTAAACAATTTCAGAAATTGATCTCAGAATACAAACCTTGATCTTGAACATTTTCATGGAATTCCGACCTAAATCTCAGAATTCCATGCTTGATCAAAGAATTGTGATTTTATTCCCAGAATTCTGAATCTTCATGTAGTTATGACTTTTTTTATGAACTTTGGGTTTTAATCTTAGAATGTGACTTTCAGAATTTGAACTTTAATCCCATAATTCCCACTTTCTCAACAATCCTGGCTTTAATCCCTGAATTCTGACTATTTCTGCAAAATTGTAAAACTGATCTCAGAATTCCAAAGTTAATCTTAGAAATCTTGCATTTTCATGTTATTCCAACTTAAATCTAAGAATTCCAAATTTATTCTCGGAAGTTAGAATTCTTCATTGATTTCTGACGTTTTTCACAGATTTACGACTCTAATCGAAGAATTTCAGCTTTAATCTCAGAATTCTGACTTGTTATTAAAAATTCAGACTAAACTGTACAGAGGAGGCCGCTGAACTCTGCAGTCAGAATTTTGAGATTAAACTTTCTGACGTCATTTTCTAAATTCACAAAGGTTTGTCCTTTGAAAAACTTTTTAATTTTTCAGTGGAACAAAAATCCGTGTTCCCGTTATCGTAGGTCGGCTGAGATGTGGTTCCACTCTGGGCTGCCGTACGTCGTGGACTTTTTGCCAAAAAGAAAAATAAAATTCCAGGCACAAATCTGCGAGCTGCTGGAAAATGCTCTGTAATCCAGAGAACCCAGAGAATAAATCCCAGAACAGATGAAGGTTTGTGTTGATTTAGATTTGCTCTGAGATCATTTTAACTTCATTCTGGTGAAAACTCGACTGCCATTAGTCTTCTCGTCTCTGATTGAAATGAAAGTAAATGACTTTAGTTTAAAACTGTTGAATCTTTAGGGCAGTTTCAGCTGTTTACTCCTCTAAAACCCTCAGAGGCGATCACGACTAAATGAGTCAGAAATGAGAGCGGCGTCCCCGCTCAGCCGGTGGATTTCAGAGCGACGATTCAGTAGAAAAACAATCAACCAGAAGGAGAGAAGAAGTCATTCTGCTCTCCTGGTTCATCACAATAAAAAACTAAATGAGTTTAAGTCTCAGCGAGGGCCGACGTCTCTGACTCACAGCGGCGAGATTTATCTCAGCGCCGCGGATCCAGGGGACGTGGAGGCTGGGGGAGCGGCGCTCCTCTCAGGTCCTCAGCGTGGAGATGGGGGCGATCATTAGGACATTAAATTGGATTGCAGAAGAAGAAAAACTGGGAGGGAGTCACCACCGCAGCTTTGACTTCAGTTTGTAGAGAAAGCTGAAACAGACGGAGGATTAAAGTGGTGTAAATGATGGAGCGATGCTGTGAGGAAGGAGGAGCTGTCAGACCATGACAGCATAAATGCACAGAGCATTAAAGAGGATATTTAAAGCTCTAAAACAGAGAACAAACCAGGTACAGACAGAACATTAGCACGACATGAAGAGCTGCAGGGCTGCACATCTATTTTCATCCTGAACGGCAACTTGAATGCAAACAGGATCTTATTTTGAAAGGTTCATAGATTCTACCGCCACTGCTGGGATCTAAAGGTTTGCTTTCATACAGCTTTCTGCCCACATGAGCAGGCAGATGGGTTTGAACTGAGTCAGTCAACATGCTTTCATTCAAGAGAGGAACTCTGAGCAAGAAACTGAAGACATTTAGAAAATCTAAGAACAAGGAGGCAGGTCGGAGAAAAATCTGAGCCTAAAATCAGTAAGATTTGCTCTAAAATGTGCCCTTCGGTTTTGCGACAATAGTGACTCCATATTTTTGCAGGAACTTCCACTGGAAATAGAGCTGCTGTGTATCTTGTGTGGAGCAGAGTGGCTCTTTAGGCACGCCTAAAGGCCCAAACATACTCAGGCGGAACGTACGCAGAACGGACTCCGCGGACGTCCGCCATGCCCGTGCCCGCAAAGCTCAAATTTTACGACCGCGCGGACTCCGCTCCACGTACTGGTGTCACACAAAACACTGCTCGGCATGTATTTTTCACATCGACCCGCATTAAATGTGACACCAACCTGCACTTTGTTCCTCTGTGCAGCGTTGACGGGTGAGCGGTGACTCCCAGAGTGGAGAGGGAGTGGGGCTAAGGGCCCAACTAGATCATCACAGTTTTTACGTGTCATTTGGAAGTATTGAAAATGTTTTTCCACGTCAATACTTCGCATGTCCTTCACCAACATGGCATACTGCCCTGCCTCGTCTTTTGCGGCATTTAATGGCCGTACATTCCACCGTCTCTTAATTTTATTGCTTTGCAAAGCCAGCAGGCTTCATCAGTGTAGGACGCCATGACAGAAAAATGTAAACAACACGCAAGGATTGTGGGAAATGTAGGATTTCACAGAAATTTCACAGGAAACTACTACACGGCAGTGCGCTCGACTATGGAAGCTCTGATGACTGTGGACGTTCCACGCGGAGTCCGCTCCACTCACAGGACGGTCGAGTATGTTCGGGCCTTTAAGGATGTGGATCTTTGTGCAGACAGAGTATGTGGAATCTGGGGGTCATTCTGTTAAGAAAAAGGGTTTACACTTTAACACAGACTATATAAATACATGATGCATGTGTGTTTTGTTGCTTCGATTAGACGGGTTATGGTTTAGGTTTGAAATAAAATGCAGTCATCATAGCAGGACTATGAGCCAGCGGGATTGACCCCAGAAAATGATCTCCTTTTTCTATTTTGTTCTGATAATGATGAATGAAGGCTATACTGTGGTAAAGACTTGAATATTCTGACCTGCAGGTCTCCACTCTGCGCCTCAGAAAACCTGTCTGAAGATTTAAAATATAACTCCAAATGTAAATTCATCATTAATCCGGACTCATGCTGAGAAAACCTGCAGGGAATTTAACTCTGTTTGCATCCCTGCACATGAAGTCTCTACTTTTCTGTAGGTATTCAGAAAAAAGAGGAGAGGTGTTTGAAACCAGCAGGTGCTCCTTTAATACAGCTCCATGATTTCAAACGTCACTTCTCTTTACATCTCCTCAGCTTTACGATCGCCTGCTGCTTGACTCGTCACTATTAAAGAAGTTTGCTTTAATAACAGGTGAGATGTTCACAAAATTACACCTATTAAAGCTGATTCAGACATTCTCCTCCTCCAAGAAAGAGCCTTCTGAGCTCAACTAAGGCCGGCCACACACTAGACGATGTTTAAACCATTTTTAAACTGAGGGAGACCACAGACTTCAGGACAATTTCCCAAGATTTTTCATCTTTAATCCTCTGAACGCACACACTAGACGACTGAGCCAGACTGTCAGATCACTGGAGACCACACACCTGCCGACCTGCTAATGACCTCGCGTGATCACATGACTTCAGAAAAAAAAACAAAACATGCCTGTCAATACCGTCTTGCTGTCTCTACACAACAGGCTGTTACAGGTGAAGCAGAAATCATAAAACATGGGAAAGACTCAGGATGAAATCATGGCTGAAATTAAGTTAAAGTTGTGTTCATGGTTGCGAGCGGTGAAAGTACGTATGATCCGGCTGTGATGCTACCCGGTCTGCTCGCTCTCATTGGTTGTTGTGGGTACTCCGTCAGAGGCACTACGACCTAGAATCATAAATATCAAACGTGTTTGATATTTATGATTCAGGATTTTGGAGGCTACGATGCGATTTGGAGCAGTAAAACAATCGTGTTGACACCACACACATGCAGACTACTCGGACAGTCGTTTGCGACGAGGCTCCTCTCGGATACGCCCCCACAATCACCGGGGGAGTCAAATCTTGGGCTTAAAATCCTGAAGTGTGTGGCTGACCTAAGACTGAAACAACATCTGAAGTTTGATTTTCCTGTCAGCAGAGAGTTCAGCTCTCTCTGCGGGGCTACGGCCCCGTCACCCTGAGAACACTGAGGGTAAACAGCATTATTTTGTCCCTTCATGTAGGATTTTAGTACCAGCATCAGACTGGGATATTTAACAACTCAAGTGAGAACCATAAATCTTGGTGAATAAGGAGTGTAGTGCCACATTATGTAATAATGCCGCATTATGTAATAACCCTAACCATAGGACTTAGTGTGGGCTCCAAGGTATGCCCTACTCAACTACCTCTTAGTGGCTTACAAAATGCGGCATTATTACTTAATGAATTGAAAATGTATTACATTATTACATAATGTGGTGTTATTACATAATGTGGCAAAACAAGGAGCATTACACCATTTTTTCCATCTAAAAGCTGACTACATCCTGTTTCTTGGCGTGATTGATACAACCGTACGCGCCAAAAATCCATCCAAACCTACCTGGTCCTATGAGAAAGAGTCATTCCCTCCTAACCCTGATAACTGGTTGTTCCATCCTTGGCAGCAACCACTGAAGCGAGCGTTTGTAATAACTGTCAGTGAGTCTCTAACACACTGATACTCATAGAGTGACTCTTTTACATCTTAATTTGAAATATTATTCCCCCAGAAAACCTCAAATTTGCCATGTTTTGTCACTTTTATCCAGTTTTTGCCCCTTTTTAAACCAGTTTTTGACAATTTTATCCTGCTTTTTGGTATTTGCAGTCTTTTTCCCCCCTTTTGTTGCCATTTTTTCCCACTTTTTGCCCAGTTAAGCTTCTTTTGGTCATTAAATGCTACTTTTTCTAATTGTTGCCCATTTTCCCCAACTTTTTTGCTGCTTTTTGCCGATTTTAGTCGACTGACTTTTTGTCACTCTTCACCATTTTTGTCACTTTTACAATACAATACAAGAACTTTATTCATCCCCGAAGGGAAATTCACTGAAAATTCACATTTCACCAAGCTTTGCCACTTTAAATCAATTTTTGCCATTTCTCGCCCGTTTTGGACACTTTTTTCTGCTTTTAGCCATATGCAAATTCATCCTTTTTTGCTACTTTTTGCTGCTCCTTCGCCCATTCCAGACGCCTTTTGCCAGTAAATGCCACTTTTTTTTTTCATATTTGCCCATTTTCCACCTTTAGGTGTTTTTGTTGTCTATTTTGGTCATTTTTCACTATTTTTTTTTCACTTCTCACCCATTTTTGCCACTTTCCAAACTCTTTTTGCCATTTCATGCCCATTTTTTCCCTTTTAACAATTTTTTTCCCTTTTTTTGCTGCTTTTTGACCATTTTTGCTGCCTTTTACTTATTTTATTGCCACTTTAACCCTTTTTTTTTTGCCACTTTTCACCACATAGATTGTGGCTCCTGCAAAGGTATTTTTCAATAATTTGGCTCTTTGGTTGAGCAGGGTTGAGTAGCACTGCTCTAACATCACTGTGGAGGAATGTTGTCCCATTCTTCCTTGCAGAATAGTTTTCATTCAGCCACACTGGAGGGTTTTCCAGCATGAACGGCCTGTTTAAGGTCATGCCCCAGCATCTCAGTCAGATCTAAGTCCAGACTTTGACTAGACCACTCCAGAACCTTCATTTAGTCTTTAGTCCATTCAGAGGAGGACTTGCTGGTGTGTTTGGGATCTTGGTCCTGCAACATAACCCAAGTGGTTTTGATCGTGAGGTCATGAACTGATGGTCAGACATTCTCCTTCAGGGTTTTCTGCTAGAGAGCAGAATTCATGGTTCTAGTGGTCCAGGTCGTGGTCCAGACCACCACACTACCACCACCATGTCTGACTGTTGGTCTGATGTTCTTCTGATGAAATGTGTGGGTTTGACTCCAGAGAATAACAGGATGCACACCTTCCAGAAAGTTCCTCTTCTACTAAAATATTTCCCAGAAGTCTTGGGGATCATCAGAATGTTTTTTAGTCAAATGTGAGACGAGCCTCTGTGTTCTTTTTGTCAGCAGTGTTTCGGCCTTGGAGCTCTCCCATGATGCCATTGTTGCCCAGTCTCTTTCTGATTGTCGAATCATGACCTCTGACCTTAACGGAGTCAGTGAGGCCTGCAGGTCTTTAGATGTGGTTCTGGGCTCTTCTGGGACCTCCTGGATGAGTCGTCCATGTTCTCTTGGAGTCATGTTGGCAGTCTGACCACTCCTGGGAAGGTTCCCCACTGTTCACAGTTTTCTCCATTTGTGGATAATGGCTCTCACCATGTTTGGCTGAAGTACCAACAGAGATAGCTTTAATGACTTTGTTCTTGTATTTCTTTAGATGGCGCCATGATGTGTTGCTTTTGTAGATCTTTAACCCTACTACTGCAAAGAGGAGTGGGACAACATTCCTCCACAGTGATGTCAGAGACTCATTGCCAGTTATCATAAACGCTCGCTTCAGTCATCGCCGACACGGTTGGAACAACCAGTTCTTAGGTTTAGGTGTAATGACTGTCTCACAGAGGATCAGGGAGGTTTTCCCCTTCATAATTAGATCATTTTAAAAACTGACGTGTGTATTTTCTTATATATAAAAATTGTCTGATGCTCTGAAATATTTCAGTGTAACAAATGTGTGGAAAAAACAATAAGGAGTCTGGAAGAAAGCAAATACATTTCTACAGCAGTGCTTATGTGTTTGACAGATTTGTTTCCTGCTTCAAGTTATTGTTGACTTTTCTGAATATGAATGTAAAACATGACCTTTCCCTAACCTTAACCTTTCCCTAACCTTAACCGTGGCCTTTTCCTTACCTTAACCTTTCTGAAACCAGCGATGGTTCAGCAGATCAGATCATGATCATGGTTTTACAGCTCCACCTGAGAAAACAGACGTAGGTGTGCTCTGACTAAGCCATGACTCCCTGCAGGTCTACACAGTGATTTTTTTTCTTCTTCACAGTAAATAACTGTGAATGAAGTTCGCCTCAGCCTTGCTGCATATTCATGAGCCGTGTTAGTGTTGTTCTAATGTGAGGTGAGCGGAGCAGCCGGCCGTACGCCTGATTTAACTCCTCAGGGCTTAATGGACGAAGGAGCCCCGAGAGTGCAGCGCGGCACGCTCTGAAAGCTTAATCAGCCGTGAGTCCCTGCGTGCCTCGGCCCACGTGACGCCCCCCCACATGTTAGAAGAACATTCCTACAGGGACACACCTTGTTCCCAACGTATCACACAACAGCTGCAGGAGATGTTTCCAGGAGGAGGAGGATGAGCTAAAGGACAGGAGAGCGGTCTGTTAGGGCTGACGGAGATGGAGAAGATCGCTGCTAGACCAAAGATGGCGTCTGAGAGTCCAACCAGACACAACAGAGAAAGGCGGGCATCTACAGAGAGCAGCACAGATTCCTGCTCAGACCACTCTCCTCTCCTTCAAAATGATTGTTCCAACTTTGAAACTGACACTTGGGATTTTTCTGTGCGCTAGCTAGTGCCTGCCCCCCTTTTGGCCAGCTCTGGCTCCTTATGTCAGTGGTTCTCAACCCTGGGGTCAGGACCCCATTGGGGGGCCACGAGACACTGAGAGGGGGTCTTCAGATGCCTTAAAGAAACCAAGATTTTTTTTTTAATTGTGCTGTTGCCACATTACACCAATTTTACCAAATTTTACCCCGCTTTTATCCCTTTACCGACCAATTTTAACACATTTTTGTCAATTTTTAAACCCTTTCCACCACTTTTTTATGCCCGTTTTTGCCACTTCTAAACCAATTCTTGCCACTTTCTGCCCATTGTTGGCTTTGTTTTCCTATTATTGCCACTATTAACCCCTCTTTACCACTTTTTATGCCCTTTTTTAACCACATTTCACTATTTTGTTATGATTGTTTTTTTCCAGTTTAACCCATTTCAGCCCATTTCTGCCCTCGTAACCCCTTCCATGCCAATTTATAACAATGAGTCATCCTAATTAACCACAATTCCACCTTTTTTGCCATTTTAATGCCATTTCAGCCAATTTTTAATCCCTTTACATCTTTATATATATGTGTATATATATACATATATATATATATATATATATATATATATCTCCACTTTAACCCTTTTTTGCCTTTTTTGTTTTTTTTTGTGTTTTCAGGCTTTAATGGGTTAATGTAGCTACATAGATAACATACCTATGTAGTTGCATAGATGCTTTTTGAGCTTAGCTTTAGCTACATTAGCTATGTAGCTACATAGCTAATGTAGCTAAAGCTAAGCTAGCTTTAGCAACATGAATTTTAGCAAACTTAGCTAAAGCTGACTTAGTTGCCTAGATATCTTAGCATGTTGCTTACATAGCTTGTTTGTGAGCTTAGCTTTAGCTCTGTTATCTATGTAGCCACGTAAGCTACATATCTCAGTTATCTATGGCTAAGCTAGTTTTAGATAGCATAAACTTTAGCAAACTTATCTAAAGCTGACTTAGTTGCCTAGATAACATACCACATTGCTTACATAGCTTGTTTGTGAGCTTAGCTTTAGCTACATTAGCAGTAATTTATAGCTACGCTAGCTTTAGCAACATGACCTTTAGCAAACTTAGCTAAAGCTGACTTATCTGCCTATATAACATACCACGTTGCTTACATAGGTTGTTTGTGAGCTTAGCCATAGCTCTGTTATCGACGTAGCTTACACAGCTAAGAGCTACGTTATCTACATTTGCTGTGTTTGAATGTTTTCATGGAGGCTGAGCTTTTATCCTGTAATCAGACGTTTCACTAAAGCATCGTCCAGCTTTGTGCTTGAGAATGAATTTTCAGAGAGCAGGAGACGCCACAGTGAGGAGCGTCCAGCTCCCCCTCTATGGTAGCTTCACTACAGTCAGCCTAAAAGGGCAGAATAGCAATCAATGCAATTAAAAGATTTTAATGTGTCAATTTTGGACTTACTGTAAAGAACTATTGAATCTGGACACTCCATCACCAAAAACATGCTGCTCTGATAAGTTTAGAGGATTGTTTTTTCTACCAACCAGCTGGTCAGTAAAGTCATCCTGTAGCCTTACCTCCTGGTCGTCACCTCTTGTCATGGCTGTGTTATAAATATTCGTGACCATGAGGAGAACACGCAGTACGGTCCACCTTGGCCTGTTGTATGAATAATAAAAGCAGGAACACTGAAGGACAGCCCTCCCTGTTTTTAAACCTCCTCTCTCCTCCTCTCCCGGCCGCCACATCAATAAATCATCTCATAATGTGATGAATAATTTGCGACAAGTCGGCTAATACCGCAGCGCTAAGTTCTCTGAGCCTGAACTTTCCACATCTTTATTTCATAAGTCCTAACTTTGAGTGGGAGAGTGGGCTTCTTCATGAGCAGGAGGAGGGAGAGTGGAGGGAATCAGAGGAGAGAGAGAAATCACCAGAAGAATCAGCTGATTATTTCACCTCACACACGACAGCTTTACTTATTTACTCGGGTATCTTCAACAGCTACTCCTCCATACTTACAACTGTATTAAAAAGATAGAGGCTCTGTGAGAGGGCGCTTTAACACCCAGAGCATCACAACAGCAGGCATTATCACGGACTTCCTGCTCCTCTCTCTGGGTTTATAGGTGAAAACCACCTACAGCCGCTACAAGATCAACATCATTATTCTGGGTCAGATTCCCCCTTCTGACCAAAGTCAGCAAAAACCAGATTATCTGATGGTGACAGAGGTTATTTTATCAGAGGTGTGAGGAGGGATTATTCCCTCTCTGGTGTGCTTGGAAGACGATCACAGCCGTCCAGATTTGAAAAAGTAACCAAACCCTCTTAACTACTTTTTCCAGATTAAATTCCCCCACATTAATTTGGTGGAACTGCTTCACCATGGGTCAAGAATCTAGACATTAAATCACAAAGCATGGAACGACTACAGAAGAGTCTGAGTTTAACGTCAGAACTCTGACATAAAGATGGAATTTGAGATGAAGGAGAATTATGGGTTAAGGGTCAAGTTCTCTGATTAAAGCCAGCGTCCTGAAATAGTCGGAATTCTGAGATTTACCCCCAGTTTCCATGTACAGCGTGCACGCTGTGGAACGCCAGCGAATCGTACTGCGGAGCACTTCGCTTCCTCTCTAGTCTATCAGAGCGTTTCCATAGCCGGCGTTCTAGACCGGCAGCGGCGCGTGCCTGAAGTGGCACTTCGCTCCGCTCCGTTTCAGATATGCTGCAGGTCTATTTTCAGCGCCGGCCACTGCCAAACCTCATAAATTCACTGTTGTTCAGAAAGCACCGACCATGGAAATCACAAGTGTAGAACATCCGGTTCTTTCAAAATAAAACACAATGCACAGACTCCCGATCCTACATCATCACTTTATCAACATTACGTCTCATCCTGCAGCGAGAGCGAAGGGTCACCGAGAGGTCAGTGAGTCACAGAGCTACAATGGTGCCATTGACAAGGAAAAGTTCACTTTTGGGGATATTTAACCAAAGAATTTTGCATAAAGCCACAGATCCTTTAAGCAAACATGAACCTTTTAGCTTCCTAATGTACTCACCCAGTGGAGGAAGCAGTAATATCATGGACTTGTACTGGAAAGGATGATAAATTAACCCCAAAAGGTAAAATAGTCCACTGTTGACATGCTATTCCTGCATGAACTCATAGTTCTCCTGTGATCTCTTCCTGCTGATCAGGACTTGCGTGCCACGGCGCAGCGCTCTAGACTCGCTTCCAGTGGGCGAGGTCACTCGCCTTTTGGTTGGCTCAAACCCGCGGCGCACACGCTGTATATGGAGATTCGGGGTAAAGGGATCATCCTGAGATAAAGGCAGAATTCTAAGAATGAAGTCAGAATTCTGAGACAAAGTCAGAATTCTTTGACTCATGATGTCTAAAACTTTGCCAGTTTATCCTTCAGAACGGTTGAACTTAATGGAAAAGTTTGAAGGAAATCTCTCAAAGTGTTTTTAAGACATTGTGCTCATGAGAACAGGCCGGAAAGCAAAGAATGAACATGAGGTAAAGCAAAGCAGCCCCAGACCATCACACTACCACCACCATGTCTGACTGTTGGTCTGAAGTTCCTCTGATGAAATGCTGTTAGTTTGACTCCAGATGGAACAGGACACCTTCCAGAAAGTTCAGCTGTTTTCTCACCAGTCCTCAGAATATTTCCCAGAAGTCTTGGGGATCATCAGGATGTTTTTAGTCAAATGTGAGACGAGCCTTTGTGTTCTTGTTGCTCAGCAGTGGTTTTGGCCTTGAAACTCTCGCATGATGCCATTGTTGCTCAGTCTCTTTCTGATTGTTGAATCATGACCTCTGACCTCAACTGAGTCAGTGAGGCCTGCAGGTCTTTAGATGTGGTTCTGGGTTCTTCTGGGACCTCCTGGATGAGTCGTCCATGTTCTCTTGGAGTCATGTTGGTAGGCCAGCCACTCCTGGGAAGGTTCCCCACTGTTCACAGTTTTCTCCATTTGTGCGTAATGGTTCTCAGCGTGGTTGTCGGGAGTCCCGAAGCCTTCATTGATGTCAGTGACTTTGTTTCTCATCTTAAATTTCTGCTCTGTATGACGACCAAAATCCAACCAGTTCGTCCTGGTTGGATTCTTGTGCTTCTCTTTAAAAGGCGCTGATATTACCATGTTATCTTGAGGGTCTAAACGTTGGCGTGAACACCAGCTGTTACTAATGAACTGATTGTGAAACTTTATTTTGTGTCAGAGGAAGTTTGAAGTCCTGAACGTCGGCCCAAACCGCCTCCAGACCTCGACAAGAGAAAAATAATCAAACCTACAAAACAAAACCACTGGAACACAATTCAAACAGAGAAAAAAGACATTTAAATGTAAAAGACATAAAATAATAAAGAAGGCGTGACCGTGCTGTCAGCTGTGACAGCTGTATGCTGCATTCAGGGTGTGTAGGAGTTCCAACCATCAGGAGAGTCTGACACCTCAAAGATATTCAAATCTTTATGTGTTTGAGGCACAAAGACAGAAGTTTAACTGTAGACTGATAAATCACTATTATTCTGTCTCTTCACTGCTGAAACACAACGACGCGTCTGAGTTTATGATTGACAAAGTGAATATAATACTGTAAATGGTCTAATAGAGAGAATAGGAGTCACTCCTCTATGCCTCAGTCCTCACCTTTAAATTTTACATGTTTGGAGTATTTTCTTTGCATGCAGCTTTTTCTGTCTGGTCTAGAATAGATCAGCCATTAAGGCCACTGGTGTGTAGAGGGTCAAGGCAGAGCAAGAGCATCAGGGCTGCAGTCAGAGAAGGCGTCACTTTGTGCCAATCCTTGAGGTAACATCTCTAACCAAGCGTCAGTGAGTCTTTCTCATCACTGTGGAAGAATGTTGTCCCATTCTTCTTTGCAGAATAGTTTTCATTCAGCCACACTGGAGGGTTTTCCAGCATGAACGGCCTGTTTAAGGTCATGCCCCAGCATCTCAGTCAGATCTAAGTCCAGACTTTGCCTAGACCACTCCAGAGCAATCATTTAGTCTTTAGTCCATTCAGAGGTGGACTTGCTGGTATGTTTGGGATCATGGTCCTGCTCCATATCCCAAGTGTGCTTGAGCTTGAGGTCATGAACTGATGGTCAGACATTCTCCTTCAGGATTTTCTGCTAGAGAGCAGAATTCATGGTTCTAGTGGTCCAGGTCGTGGTCCAGACCATCACACTACCACCACCATGTCTGACTGTTGGTCTGACGCTCTTTTGATAAAATGCGGTTAGTTTGACTCCAGAGGGAACAGGATGAACATTGTTAAAAAGAGTGTAACTTTTCTCTGGTCAAGGATGACATCATCATAAAAGGCAATGATGGGATGTTTTTAAATGATATTAAAGGATTACATCATCATAAAAGGCAACAATGGGATGTTTTTAAATGATATTAAAGGATGACATCATCTTCACAGGCAACAATGGGATGTTGTTAAATGATATTAAAGGATGACATCATCATCAAAGGCAATGATGGGATGTTTTTTAATTACATTAAAGGATTATCATCATCAAAAGGAAGGATGGGATGTTTTTAATTGACATTAAAGGATGACATCATCATCAAAGGCAATGATGGGATGTTTTTAATTGACATTAAAGGATGACATCATCATCAAAGGCAATGATGGGATGTTGTTAACTGATATTAAAGGATGACATCATCATCATCGGCAACAATGGGATGTTTTTAATTGACATTAAAGGATGACATCATCTTCAAATGCAACAATGGGATGTTTTTAATTGACATTTAAGGAACACATCATCATCAATGGAAAGGACTGGATGTTTTTTAATTACATTAAAGGATTATCATCATCAAAGGGAAGGATGGGATGTTTTTAATTGACATTAAAGGATGATATCATCATCAAAAGCAATTATGTGATGTTTTTAATTGACATTAAAGGATGACATCATCAAAGGCAAGGATGTGGTGTTTTTTATGGACTTTAAAGGTTGGCATAATCATTTAAGGTAGAGGACAGAATAAGAGTGGGTCAAAATTCCTCCACAGCGATGTGAAAGAATCATTGACAGTCTTCACAAATGACTGCTTGTAGTCGTTGCCGCCAAGGATGGAACAACCAGGTTTTAGGTTTTTGGGGCGATGACTTTTTCACATAGGGTCAGGTAGTCTTCAGTGGCTTTTTCCCCTTAATGAATGAAACCCTCATCTGTGATCTTCTTAGCTCTTGTACAGAGTAAACCATTAGAACGTGAACCTAACTAACAGAGATGTTTGCGTTCTTGAATCTTATTGACTTCTCCACTAATCTGAGCCCACATATCAGCGTCTGTTTGTGTGTTTGTGGCGTAATTGAGTCGTCTCAGCTCTACCTGCAGCTCTCAGGTCAGCCCGTTTCCGTGTTAATTAGCGTCCTCACTCCGTCATTCTGTTTAATGTTGCCTCATTAACCTGCTTCCTACTGTCTGTTTATCTGAACCTTCTGCTGCTCGGCGTTTTCCTCTCCACTCCAGCTCTTCTTTTGTTCCTGTTTTCTCTGTCTGTTTGTCTTTCATCCTCCCATCTGCCTCCGTCTCTCTGCTCTCCTTCTCTTTTTGTTGACTGTCTCTTATTCAGTCTGAAAAGGAAAAACATGTCTTTGTGTTTCTCTCAGCCGTTTGTCTCACTTATAAGTCCTAAAATCAGCCCTCGTCGGCTTCTTTTCTTCTTCTGATGACACTTTTTATTCTTCCATCTCTGCCTCGTTGATGCTCTTTTCTCTCCTCCTTGTTGGTTTTCTCGAGTCGTGGAGCAGCTGTGGCGTCTGAAAGCTGCTCTGCGAGGCCATTAGTCGCCTTTTTACACCCCTGGGTACACTCTCCGACCGCCATTCCTCAGCTCTGTGTTCACATTTGGTAGAAAATGTGAAAAATCTGCAAACAAGTGAGGGACAAAGCTCTGCAGAGAGGCAGCATGAGGAGAGACAACCATAAGAGATAAATTATTCATGATCACAAACCTCCATCGCGGTTGCTCGGCCCTCTTTCAGTTTGTTAAGAGCCAAAATTTGGCGTCAGATTTATACGCCCTGAAAGCAGAGATGTGTGGGTTAATCGTGGTCGACAGTCGCCCCTCTGACAGACGAAGGTTCTCTCTGACTGTGGACGTTTTTTCCTGAAAAAATTAGCGGAATTAGTTGTGACACAGTCTTTGGGGAAAATATCCGTAATACCATTAGCCTTTCCTTTTAGAGTCACGTCTGTTCTATTAAATCAAAGCACACACTTCCTGTCTTTCTCCAAGCTGGCTCCAGGAGCTCCACTCTTTAATACCTCCTCCTTTAGCTCATATACAGATATAAATCTCTCTTTAACGCTACATGGTCCAGCCTTTAACTGACACCCAGGCCTGTGAGGCAGTTTTATGTCCCTTTAACACAAAGAAAGGGAAATCTGTCAATGCTGAGCCAATTACAAGGACCGAACCGCAGACAGAATAACACCTTTGATTTAGCCACGAGGACAGGTCAATACAGAGAAGGCAGAACGCTGAAGGCCTTATTAAACGCCAAGAAATGTCACAGTACATCGATTCATGCTTCATTTGGGCTCCACAGTCTAGGTGTCTTTTCTATTTTCCACCTGATGCTCATTTAGAATTTTATGGCAGCAGCACATCTCAAAAAAGCTGGGACAGGGAAAAAAGGCTTGAAAAGTAAGTGATACTTATGAAAAACAGCTGGAGGAGCATTTTACGACTAATACAGTTATTTATCAACAGGTCAGCAACATGACTGGGTATAAAAGGAGCATTTTAGAGTCTCTCAGAAGTAAAGATGGGCAGAGGTTCACCAGTCTGAGACAAACTGAGTCTAAAAATTGTGGAACAATTTCACAAAAATGTTCCTCAACGTAAAATTGCAACGACATTGAATCTCCCACCATCTACAGTCCATAATATCAAAGATTCAAGAGTCGAGAGAAATCCAGGAACACGGCTGAAGGTCAGTACTGGAGGCTCGTGATCGTTGGCGGCCATCTTCTCTGGGCCACAGCCTGTTTAAAAAAGGACTGAAGCGAAATGTAAAACTGTTCTGTGGTCAGATGAATCAATATGTGAAAATCTTTTTGCAATATCAAAAGTAGAGAGAGGTTTTAAAGTAACATAACCACCATCCAGACAACGTCTCTGTCAGGGAAGAGCACAGATAAACTAAATCACTCCCCTCTGTTATCTGTCCTTTGTGGGCTGAACAACGATGAGATCCCTCGGTTGTTCCACCCACGTTTCCAGAGGTTTCTAACTGAGGCCGACTGTATGACAAACATGAAGGGGAAAACTCCCCCAGCATACATACATATCATTGAGTATAAATTATTCATTAAAATCATTTTTTGCAGCGGGTCTGCCTCTGGCAACATGGCGGCGATGGCGACGTCTGACCAGCCAGTCAATCTGCTGTTGCATATCATGTCTGAGCTCAGTGATATCTGAGTTTGGAACATAAATGGATTCATTAAAATGATTGTAATGTTATCTTTCCTTTGTGGTCTGAAAACACATATTCTTCATCTGCTTGTATTTCCTAAAGTGGCGGTCCTGCCTATATTAATATGGCGGCCACACATGAAGAAAACAAAGTAGATGTTCAGTTCCAGTGACTTCTGGTATTAGAAGATGAGATATGGCAGCACTCGTCTGACTTCTGGTATGAGGTGGAGGTGGTCGGCTGTGTCCAGGTACTCTAGACCAGTGGTTCTCAACTTGGGGGTCAGGACCCCAATGGGGGTCACGAAACACTAAGAGGGGGTCACCAGATGACTCAAAAATGGAGAGTACTATGGAAAAGTTTTTTTCTCACCCAATTCCGGTACCATTATTTGCCACTTTTCATCAGTCTTGCACAGTTTGGACTCATTTTTGCCACTATCAACCCCTTTTTATTGCATTTTACACCCATTTATACTAATTTCAACCACATTTCACTGTTTGATATGCCCATTTTGACCACTTCAACCAATTTCTGCCTATTTATCTATGCCAGTTAACCAATTTTTGCCAGTTTCAAGTACGTTTTCCTACTTTTAAATCCAATTTTTTGCCACTTTAAATGTATTTCTGGCACTTTTTGATCTCCTTTTATCATTTTTATGCCTGTTTTTTGCCACTTCAGCCCATTTTTGCCATTTTTTGCCCTTTTTGCCACTGTTATCAAATTTATACCACTTCTAACCCGTTTCTGTTTCTTCTAAAATCCCGTTTAACCATCCTTCCCAACACATTTTTGGACATTTTTTAAATATTTTAATTCTGTTTTTAAGAAAAGGGATTTCCATTTTTAAGATGACCATATACTGCAGCACAAATGACTTAAAAAAGATATCTGTTGCTATGTTAAGAGTGGTTATTATTCAGGTTCTGGATCCTGATTTTCCTGACCTCCATGGGCCCCCAGTTTGGCTGGGTCCCAGAAAGCTCTCCCATTTATCCCTTAAGGGCAGCTTTTTCTGCACATGTTCATTCTTTACTTAGCCTATTTATTTTTATTTATTTATTAGGATCCCCATTAGCACTAGCAGGTCCATGGCTGTGTTCAGCCACCTTCAGGTACAGTGGGGGTCCCCGGTCTCTGGCACCTTTATTTTGGGGTCGTGGGCTGAATAGGTTGAGAACCCCTGCTCTAGACTGCCTCTAGTGAACACTCTGCTAACTTCAGCTTCTGTCCGTACTGATTGGTGTGTTTATGTGGGATTTTTTGGCCGTAGTTCTGTCTGATTTTCCTCCAGCGTGTGGTTAAAGGGGATGATTGCCTCGCTCTGCTCCTGTAACCCTGATAGACTAGAGCGTGTTTGAGCATCCATGTTTCAGCTCCTATCACTGCCAGAATGTTGCTTTCTTTCTCATTGATGGTAGTTTTTGGCAGAGACTGAGTGGGTTTTGGCTGAAGATGTTTGACTGTTTGAGTGTGTGACAAAACAGATGGGGGTTGTCCATCAGCTCTTCATCCTGCTGACTCTTCACTTTTATAATGAATGGACCTGGAGGGCACAGCCCAGGGAGCAGAAACATGGGCTGGTAAGAGAACTACAGTGCTAAAATCCAAATACACAGGCACATTAAAATGTGTGTTCCTGGTTAGATGGATGTCCCAGAAAGCCACACATTATGGCTGATGAACAGGTGATGACTGGGTATGAGGGAGCGTTCCTGAAAGGCTCAGTTGTTTAGCAGTGAAATCATCTGACAATAATGGACAACATGCATGAGAATTTAGAGACTGGACTATCTACAGTCCAAAGGCCATCAACTCAGAGAATGTCTGCATGTAGGGGAAAGTCCCAACTTTTTTGAAACTAGGGTTTAGTATTTGAGTGAATGCAGTTTACATCATGTACTCACTTAAACCCGTGTTTCCCTTCACAGACTTGACTGTCACCTCCCGAAATAAACTTTTGGATCTATTTTAACCGAAGCACGGCTCTTTAATCAGGAACGCTTTAAACAAAAATCAACTGTCCATCGTTTCAAACGGCGGCCTCGTTTCTAAACGTGTCTTCTCCTGCAGAGCGTTTGACGATCAAACACACGTATACAAACGCCGACAAAGGAGCTGAGAGTCTGAGAGTCTAAATCCAGCTGCTATTCAAAGAGGCATTTTTTCTAAAATAAGAGAAGAAGCTCGTTTCTGCAGAGATGCTGATCTGTGGACTCAGCTTTCTTTAAGGTGAGATGCTGAGGATGAATGTTGACCACTAGCGTGAGAGCATGAAGACACAAAAACTCACTGTTAGGTGCTGCAGAGGTCACGCCAGGTCAGCAGTAGTCCATTCAGACACATTAAAGCTCGCCACGGCTGACTTTGGTAGCCGCTTACAGAGGTCAGGGTTTGGTTCTTACCTCGGGTTTGGGGCCATGGTTTAGTCTGGGTTTGGTTCAAAGAATATGAAGTCCCTGATCAATACCCTAGATGCCTCATTGATTACCTTCACTGACAGTAGAGGAGCCCAGAGGGGTCAATCTAGTGTTATTTAGAACTGCCTCTGATAGTCGGGACAGGCTAGTGGATTATACACCAGACAGACAAAGACAGGGGCAAGATAGCCTACAACTCTGATTTACTATGACACATGAATGCAACATAAACATGCTGATAAAATGTTAAAGTGTTTCTGATTGAGAGGAAATTATGATATTGATAATTTTCTAAAATGTGCTGAGGATCTCTCAGATACTTT